>NC_057800.1:676993240-677175396 GCF_018294505.1 Triticum aestivum | reverse complement strand
GAGCTAGGAGAGCCCAAATGAGGTGCGGTTTTTGGCCACGCGATCGTCATCGAACGCTCTAGGTGATGGAGCAGGTTTAGGTGGGTTTTGGGCCAACTTGGAGGGGTGTTGGGCTGCAACACACACGAGGCCTTTTCGGTCCCTCGGTTAACTGTTGGAGTATCAAACGAAGTCCAAATGGTATGAAACTTGACAGGCGGTCTACCGGTAGTAAACCAAGGCCGCATGGCAAGTCTCGGTCCAATCCGGAAATGTTTAATCCCCACACACGAAAGAAAGCTAGAAATGACCACCGGAGGAGAACGAAGCGCCGGAATGCAAAACGGACAACGGGGAAAATGCTCGAATGCATGAGATGAACACGTATGCAAATGCAATGCACATGATGACATGATATGAGATGCATGACAATGATAACAACACACGGAGACAAAAACCCGAACCCGAGAAAATAAAATAACTTAACGCCGGAAATGGCAAGAGTTGGAATACATATTGGGAAAGTCATATCTGGGGTGTTACACTTGGTTACCGCGTATGTCGATGAACACAAGAACATTCTGCGCTCCAAACACCCAGAGCAGTGTGACGACTAGATTACATGTGAACACATCAGGACTTTCGGCAGTTGGTTGCAAACATATCTCAGGGGTGACAACACTGTTTCTAATGAGTTGTACTCATTAGCGATGGGACCATCTTCGACTGTATTGACTTACAAGGGGTACGAGGTAAATGGGAATACATTTTACACGATCGCCCAAGATCAAAAGAGCACCAAACAAAACAGCGGTGTCCGCTTTGATGCGGCAACCAAGAGGGGAAATGACACATATTATGGTTACATAGTGGACATATGGGAACTTGACTACAGACATGATTTTAAGGTCCCTTTGTTTCAGTGCAAATGGGTCAATCTGTCAGGAGGTGGGGTACAGGTAGACCAACAGTATGAAATGACAACAGTGGACCTGAACAATCTTGGGTACACAGACAAACCATTTTTCCTAGCCAACGATGTGGCTCAGGTTTTCTATGTGAAGGACAAGTCTACCAAACCAAGAAAAAGAAAAGATAAGGAAGCAAATACATCATACGATGAGCCAAAGCGCCACATAGTTCTTTCAGGAAAAAGAGACATCATGGGATTGGAGGGCAAGAGAGACATGTCTGAAGATTATGAAAAGTTTCATGAAACTCCTCCCTTCAAAGTCAAGGCTGACCCAAGCACCCTGTTAAACGATAAAGATTATCCATGGTTACGGCACAATAAGCAAAGGACACAAGCGAAGAAAAAGTGAAGACTTTCTCTCCACAACTATTATAATGATGCCTTTGATCTACAATATCACTGCAGTTACATGTGAAGAAATGAAATGCCTTTTGTAATAGATGAGTTTCTGTATGAAACCTTGATACTTCGAAAGACATTGTCCGTTTTGTACACGAAGTGCATCCATTTTTTGCCGTAACCCTCTCAACTTTTTAGCACATGCTATGTGGGTGAAATGATGATACAATGCCAACTTTCAACCTTTTCAGAGTTCATTTGTAGTGATTTTCAATTTCAGGGTCATTTAGCTTACAAAAATCAGTAAATGCATGAAAAATACCAGATGAAGTCAGAAAGGGTTGAAAATTGATGATGTGGCTATGAATGGTTCAATTTGAACACACAAAAAGTCTAGAGTTCAAATAAGTTCAAAAAATGAAATCCCTTTGTAACAGATGAGTTTTCGTCCGAAACCCTGATACTTCGAAAGAGATTGTCCATTTTGTACACGAAGTGCATCCAGTTTTTGTCGTAACCCTCTCAAATTTTTAGCACATGCTATGTGGGTGAAGTAATGATACCATGAGAACTTCCAACCTTTTCAGAGTTCATTTGTAGTGCTTTTCAATTTCAGGGTCGTATAGCTCAAAAAATCAGTAAATGCATGAAAAATAACAAATGAAGTCAGAAAGCGTTGAAAATTAATGATGTGGCTTTGAATCGTGCATTTTGAACACACAAAAATTCTAGAGTTCAAATAAGTTCAAAAAATTAAATCCCTTTGTAACAGATGAGTTTTCGTCCGAAACCCTGATACTTCGAAAGAGGTTGTCCATTTTGTACATGAAGTGCATCCAGTTTTTGCCATAACCCTCTCAACTTTTTAGCACATTCTATGTGGGTGAAATGATGATACCATGACAACTTTCAGCCTCTTCAGAGTTCATTTGTAGTGCTTTTCAAATTCAGGGTCATTTAGCTCAAAAAATTAGTAAATGCATGAAAAATAACAAATGAAGTCAGAAAGGGTTGAAAATTGGTGATGTGGCTTTGAATGGTGCATTTGGAACACACATAAAGTCTGGAGTTCAAATAAGTTCAAAAAATGAAATCCCTTACTAACAGATGAGTTTTCATCCAAAACCCTGATACTTCGAAAGAGATTGTCCATTTTGTACACGAAGTGCATCCAATTTTTGCCGTAACCCTCTCAACTTTTTAGCACATGCTATGTGGGTGAAATGATGATACCATGACAACTTTCAACCTCTTCAGAGTTCATTTGAAGTGCTTTTCAATTTCAGGGTCATTTACCTCAAAGAATGAACTAATAGCAAAAATAATGAACTAGAAAACTTTTAAGAAACTCTAATAGAAAGAATAATTAACTAGAAAACTTTAATGAAACTCTAATAGCAAAAAGAATGAACTATAAAACTTTAATGAAACTCTAATAGCAAAAGGAATCAACTAAAAAGCTTTTATAAACCTCTAGTATTTTTGAAACTAAAATTATATTAAATTTATGCAACTAAATTATCAATGTATTTTTTATTCAAAACATTAATAGCAAAAAGAATTTTTATAAAGAATTTTTTTGTTTGAAACTTTAATAGCAAACTAAAATAACAAAATATGTTTTTCATTAAAACAGACATTTTAAATAACCTAAAAATTACCAAATTGAATATAATGATAAAACACAGTAATATTAAATAGCAGGAAAAAGTATCACTCAAAAATCTATTTTTATAGTAAAGTTATTCACAAACTAGTGATTCACACAAATTAAAAAAATCAAATTTAAACTATTGAAATTGGAAAACTAATGGCACTAACAAAAAGTTTATAATTTTTATTACCTAAAAGCAAAAAGAGTCACTGAAAAACAGTAAGTATTTTCCTGTAAGTAGAAACAAAATAAAATCAATAAAGTAAAAAAGAAAGCAAAAAGACTGGAAAACATAAAAATGCCACCTACTGGGCCACCACGGAGTGAATACGACTAGAAACCCAACCATGGGCCAGGATTCAAGCCCGCAGCAGGCCCAGTAGGCCCACAGGCAAGGAGTTAAAGATTAGGCCCGAAAGCATGCAGTTGAGAGGAGCTTGAGAGGGTGGGCGCAGCAGCACTTATAAACCACTCTCGAGCTCTCTCAACTAGCAAGGTGGGACTAAACTTCCCACCACACCGCGCCAGCACAAGGCCTTTGGTCCCGGTTGGTAGCACCAACCGGGACGAAAGGGGTGCATTGGTACCGGTTTGTGGCACCAATCGGGACCAATGCCCCCCTTTAGTCCCGGTTGGTGCCACCAAGCGGGACCAAAGGTCCTTGTTTCCCACCCTTTGGGCTGCTGAAAACTGACCTTTGGTCCCGGTTGGTGGCACCAACCGGGACTAAAGGGGTGCATTGGTCCCAGTTGGTGCCATGAACCGTGACCAATGCTTCGTCTATATAAGCAGCACTTGTGAAAATTTTCATTCAGTTCAGCTTCGATCCCTTCGACGACGTGATGGTAGTTGGAACTACGTCGGTATTTCCCTGGAGAGGGAGGAATGATGTTGCACATCGACGGTAGGTATTTCCCTCAGTTATGAAACCAAGGTTATCGAACCAGTAGGAGAACCAAGCAACACAATGTAAACAGCCCCTGCACACAAATAACAACACCTCGCAACCCGACGTGTTAAAGGGGTTGTCAATCCCTTTCGGGTAACGGCGCCAGAAACGGTGAGTGACGGGAGATAAAGTTGTAAATATTGATAGATCAAACGCCTAATAAAATAAATTGCAGCAAGGTATTTTTGGATTTTTGGTTTAATAGATCTGAATGAAAATGCAAAGGAAAAGTAGATCGCAAGGCAAATATATGAGAAAGAAGACCCGGGGGCCGTAGGTTTCACTAGTGGCTTATCTTGAGAAAAATAGCTAATGTCAGGTAAACAAATTACTGTTGGGTAATTGATAGCACTTAAAATAATTATGACGATATCCAGGCAATGATCATTACATAGTTATCACGTCCAAGATTAGCAGACCGACTCCTGCCTGCATCTACTACTATTACTCCACACATCGACCGCTATCCAGCATGCATCTAGTGTATTAAGTTCATGGAAAAATGAAGTAATGCAATAAGAATGATGACATGATGTAGACATGATCCGTTTATCTATATGGCGGTAGATATAGATCTCATCTTTTTATCCTTAGTAGCAACGATACATACGTGTCGGTTCCCTTTCTGCCACTGGGATCAAGCACCGTAAGATTGAACCCACTACCGGGCACCTCTTCCCATTGCAAGATAAATAGATCAACTTGGCCAGATAAAACCGAAATATCGGAGAAGAAATACGAGGCTATAAGAGATCATGCATAAAAGAGATCAAAGAAACTCAAATACTTTCATGGATATAAAAACATAGATCTGATCATAAACTCGAAGTTCATCGATCCCAACAAACACACCACAAAAGAGTTACATCATATGGATCTCCAAGATACCATTGTATTGAGAATCAAGAGAGAGAGATGAAGCCATCTAGCTACTAACTATGGACCAGAAGGTCTACAAAGAACTACTCACGCATCATCGGAGAGGCACCAATGGAGGTGGTGAACCCCATTCGAGACGGTGTCTAGATTGGATCTGGTGGTTCTGGACTCTGCGGCGGCTGAATGAATATTTCGTCGACTCCCCTAGGGTTCAGGTATTTTTGGGGTATTTATAGAGCAAAGAGGCGGTCCTGGGCACCCGAGGTGGGCACACCCCACCAGGGCGCGCCTGGGCCTCCTGGCGCGCCCTGGTGGGTTGTGCCCCCCTCAGAGCACCCCCGGGTGCAACCAGGGCCCATTGCCTTCCTTCTGGCCCATAAAAAATCTCCATAAAGTTTCGTGGCATTCGAACTCTGTTTGATATTGATTTTCTGCGATGTAAAAACATGGAAACAATAGCAACTTGCACTTGGCACTATGTCAATAGGTTAGTACCAAAAAATGACTATAAAATGATTATAAAACATCTGAGATTGATAATAAAATAGCATGGAACAATCAAAAATTATAGATACGTTGGAGACGTATCAGCATCCCTAAGCTTAACTCCTACTCGTCCTCGAGTAGGTAAGTGATAAAAACAGAATTTTTGATGTGGAGTGATAACCCACAAGTATAGGGGATCACAACAGTTTTCGAGGGTAGAGTATTCAACCCAAATTTATTGATTCAACACAAGGGGAGCCAAAGAATATTCTCAAGTATTAGCAGCTGAGTTGTCAATTCAACCACACATGGAAAACTTAATATCTACAGCAAAGTATTTAGTAGCAAAGTAGTATGGAAGTAACGGTAACGGTGGCAAAAGTAACAGTAGCAGTTTTGTAGTAATTGTAACAGTGGCAATGGAAAAGTAACTAAGCAAAGATCAATATATGAAAGGCTCGTAGGAAATGGATCAATGATGGATAATTATGTCAGATGCGATTCCTCATGCAACAGTTATAACCTAGGGTGACACGGAACTAGCTCCAGTTCATCAATGTAATGTAGGCATGTATTCCATTTTAATAGCATGTTGGCACGCAAGGTAAACCATTGTAAACTCCTCGCAAATTAAGCATGGCATGAGCAACTATAATCTCTAATTGTCATTGCAAACATGTTTCATTCATAATAGGCTGAATCAGGAACGATGAACTAATCATATTTACAAAAACAAGATAGGTCGAGTTCATACCAACTTCTCTCATCTCAATCAGTTCATCATATATCGTCATTATTGCCTTTGACTTGCACAACCGAACGGAGTGGATAATAATAATAGTGCGCATGCATTGGACTAAGCTGGAATCTGCAAGCATTCAATTCAAGGGAGAAGACAAGGTAGTATGGGCTCTTTGTTAGATCAACAATAATTCAAATGAGAGCCACTCAACATTTTCATTATGGTCTTCTCCTCTCAACCCCCAAAGAAAAGAAATAAAACTATTTACACGGGAAAGCTCTCAACAAACAAAAGAAGAACAAGAAATCTTTTTGGGTTTTCCTTTTTTAATTACTACTACTACAAGCATGGAAAGTAAACTAGCGAAAAGCTACAACTAATTTTTTTCTTAAGGTTTTTCAAACAGGCAAGAAGAAAGATGGAAAAGAAAATAAACTAGCATGGATAGTACAATGAAAAAGTATGAGCACCGACAACTGGAATGAGTCTGTGAACATGAATGTAATGTCGGTGAGAAATACGTACTCCCCCAAGCTTAGGCTTTTGGCCTAAGTTGGTCTAGGGCCACGGCTGGCCTGGTGGATATCCAAAGTTGAAGATGGGATCGTACTGAGATGCAGCAACTACTGCCTGAAGAGCTGCAGCTTGGAGGTGAGCTGCCCCCGTCCTCCTCCCGTACTCGTTCTCCTCCTCCCTGGTTATAACATATCTCCCTTTTGTCTGAAAGTCAAAGAAAGAAGGAGCAAGGAGAGCAACATGGACAGTGCAACGCTTGTTAAAGATTAGTCGATACTGGAGAGGTTGTTTATTCCTCTCAACAAACTGATGGCGAACCATAGCATTAAAATCTAGATAAGCAGGAGGCAACTCCATATCATTTTCATGCACGGGTACCTCAAGAAAATTAGCTAAACAGGTTGCATAAATTCCACCGAACAAATCTCCACTTAAACCGTTAAGATGCAACCTACGTGCAACAATAGCCCCCAAGTTGTATTGTTTATCTCCTAATACAGCACTCTTGAGAACACTAAGATCGGGAACACACATGTGACATGCCTCATCCTTACCATTAATGCATCTACATATAAAGAGAGCGAATAACGTATGGCAGGAAAATGAATGCTCCCTATGGTAGCTTGTGTTATTTCTCTAGATTCCCCCATAGTGATACTAGCAAGAAACTCTTTAAATTCAGATTTGTGAGGTTCACTAACATTACCCCACTGCGGGAGTTTACAAGCAGTATTAAAATCTTCTAAGTACCTGGTATAAGATTTGTCATAGAAATGAAATAGGACAGTGTGAGAATTGCGTGATGATGTAAATTTAAACCTTCTCACAAAGGAATCAGTTAGGTGATAATATTGGGGGCACTTATCTGACACGAAGCCCTCAAGTTCAGCATTACGCACATACGCGTCAAATTCCTCAACTGCTTGGACCATAAAATCTTCTGACAAACATTCACAAGTCTCTCTTATCATAACATTGATTCTTTGATTGTGGGTTACCAAGATCAATAGCATGTTCAATCTCTACATCATTGTTATTGCTAGGTTGAGCATCGACATGAACATCATTATTAACATTATCACTAGGTTCATGTTCATCACCAGATTGTGTTTTAGCATCGGAAATAGAAATATAATTGGGATTCTCAGGTGTGTCTACAACAGGTTCACTAGAAGCATGCAAAGTCCTATCATTTTTCTTTTTCTTCTTCTGAGAAGAACTAGGTGCATCAACATTAGTTCTCTAAAAACCTTGCTCAATTCTCTTAGGGTGGCCCTCAGGATACAAAGGTTCCTGAGTCATTTTACCCCCTCAAGTCACAACTCTAATAGCATTATCATTTTTCTTATTATTTAATTCATTGAGCAAATCATTCTGAGCTTTAAGTACTTGTTCTACTTGAGTGGTAACCATAGAAGCATGTTTACTAATAAGTTTACGTTCACTTTTAACTCTAGACATATAATCACTCAAGTGTTCAATGATATAAGCATTACGTTTCAATTGTCTACCAACATAAGCATTGAACTTTTCTTGTTTAACAATAAAATTATCAAACTCATCCAAGCATTGGCTAGCAGACTTATAACGAGGGATATCACCTTCATCCAATCTATAGAGAGAATTTACCTTTACTACCTGTGTCGGGTTATCAAGACCATGTATTTCTTCAATAGGTGGTAAATTCTTAACATCTTCATCTTTAATACCTTTTTCTTTCATAGATTTCTTTGCCTCTTGCATATCTTCAGGAGTGAGAAATAGAATACCCCTTTTCTTCGGAGTTGGTGATACGTCTCCGTCGTATCTACTTTTCCAAACACTTTTGCCCTTGTTTTGGACTCTAACTTGCATGATTTGAATGGAACTAACCCGGACTGACGATGTTTTCAGCAGAATTACCATGGTGTTATTTATGTGCAGAAACAAACGTTCTCGGAATGACCTGAAACTTCACGGAGCAACTTTTCGGAAAATATAAAAAATACCTGCAAAAGATGAAGGCCAGGGGGGCCCACCACCTGTCCACGAGGGTGGGGGGCGCACCCCCTACCTCGTGGGCCCCCTGGAGCTCCTCCGACTCCAACTCTATATATTGTGTTTCGGGGAGAAAAAACCAGAGAGAGGAATTCATCATGTTTTACGATACGGAGCCGCCGCCAAGCCCTAAAACCTCTCGGGAGGGCTGATCTGGAGTCCGTTCGGGGCTCCGGAGAGGGGAATCCGTCTCCATCGTCATCATAAACCATCCTCCATCACCAATTTCATGATGCTCACTGTCGTGCGTGAGTAATTCCATCATAGGCTTGCTGGACGGTGATGGGTTGGATGGGATCTGTCGGGGATATACCCCGCGGTATGACCCGGCCAGATGTATAACCCGACCGGACTTGGCGACTCACTAATGACCCGCCCTGACTGGACGACTCACTAAGTGACCCGCCCGAGCCTGGCGACTTATGGGTGACCTGGCAAGCGGATCAAAGGAACGACAAGACCCGGGGGGCCAAGAGGCTCAAGGCCCAGAAGGCCGGCTACGTTATGGTAGGCCGGCTTAAGAGGAAAGGCGTGAGGAATATCTCCTTTACGAGGAGCAAGACCCGGACTTGTAATCAACTTGTAAGAGAAGATAGACTAATCCTAGTCCTACTAGGACTCCACATGTAACCCGCCCCTCTAACTTATATAAGGAGGGGCAGGGCTCCCCAAAGAGGGACAAGCAACAAGAAACAATATCTAGGGCTAGACAGAAAGAGGAGAGCCGGCTTATGGCAACTTCCTCATAATCATAATGAGACCTAGCCACAAACATCATGTAGGGTTATTACCGGATGATATTTCCCGGGGCCCGAAGCTGTCTAAATCCTCGTCTTGTGTGTTGCGTCTCTCGATTCCGCTCAACCTCTTCAAGCTACCACATAGATGTGTTGGCCTCGCGACTAAGTCCTTACACTAGGACATCTGTCGTGACAATTCTACGACAGGATCTATCATGTAATCGAGTTAGTTTTGTTAGGGTTTGATCCCTAGTATCCACTATGTTCTGAGATTGATGTTGCTATGACTTTGCCATGCTTAATGCTTGTCACTAGGGCCCGAGTGCCATGATTTCAGATCCGAACCTATTATGTTTTCATCAATATATGAGTGTTCTTGATCCTATCTTGCAATTCTATAGTCACCTATTTTGTGTTATGATCCGTTAACCCCGAAGTGACAATAATCGAGATACTTACCGGTGATGACCGTAGTTTGAGGAGTTCATTTATTCACTATGTGTTAATGCTTTGTTCAGGTACTCTATTAAAAGGAGGCCTTAATATCCCTTAGTTTCTGTAAGAACCCCACTGCCACGGGAGGGTAGGTCAAAAGATGCCATGCAAGTTCTTTTCCATAAGCACGTATGACTATATTCGGAATACATGCCTACATTACATTGATGAACTGGAGCTAGTTCTGTGTCACCCTAGGTTATGACTGTTATATGATGAACTGCATCTGGCATAATTCTCTATCACCTATCCATTGCCTACGAGCTTTCCTTATATTGTTCTTTGCTTATTTACTTTCCCGTCGCTATTGCTATCATCACTAAAAAATACCAAAAACATTACTTTTACTACTGTTACCTTTTGCTACCGTTACCACTACTATCATATTACTTTGCTACTAAATACTTTGCTGCAGATACTAAGTTTCCAGGTGTGGTTGAATTGACAACTCAGCTGCTAATACTTGAGAATATTATTTGGCTCCCCTTGTGTCGAATCAATAAATTTGGGTTGAATACTTTACCCTCGAAAATTGTTGCGTTCCCCTATACTTGTGGGTTATCAAGACTATTTTCTGGCACCATTGCCGGGGAGCATAGCTATATTCTTTGAGTCACTTGGGATTTATATCTGCTTATCATTATGAAGAACTTGAAAGATCCAAGAACCAAGATTTGTCCCTCAACTACGAGGGGAGTAAGGAACTGCCATCTAGCTCTGCACTTGATTCACCTTCTGTTTTGAGTAAGCTTGCGACACCTAAACCTGCTTCTGCTATTTGTTCTGTTATGTCGCATGTTATTGATGATGCTACTTCTGCTATACATGATACTTATGATGAAACTACTTCTATGCTTGATACTACTGTGCCACTTGGTGAATTTCTTGATGAACAACTTGCTAGGGCTAGAGAGATTGAAAATATTGAATCTGATAATACTGATGAAATTGATGGTGAAGACTTGCCTGTTATTCCTGAGGGTTATGTTTTTGATAAGGAAGCTTCTTTAGCTATTTTAGCTTGCAAAGATAGATACGAACTTAAGGGGTTATTAGCTAAATGGAATAAGCAATCTCTAAATGCTAGGATGAAACCTGACCCTGCTTTTTCTACTTCACCTATCTGTGTGACCAATAAGGATTGTGAATTCTCTGTTGATCCTGATATAATTATTTGGTTGAATCTGATCCTTTTCATGGCTATGAATCTGAAACTGTTGTGGCACATCTTACTAAATTAAATGATATAGCCACCCTGTTCACTACTGATGAGAGAACTCATTACTTTTATATCCTTAAAATATTTCCGTTCTCATTAACAGGTGATGCTAAGATATGGTTTAATTCTCTTGATCCTGGTTATGTGCGTAGTCCCTAGGATATGATTTATTACTTCTCTGCTAAATATTTCCATGCTCATAAGAAACAAGCTGCTTTAAGGGATATATATAATTTTGTACAAATTGAAGAAGAGAGTCTCCCACAAGCTTGGGGGAGGCTTCTCGAATTACTTAATGCTTTGCCTGATCATCCTCTTAAGAAAAATAAAATACTTGATATCTTTTATAATGGACTAACCGATGCCTCCAGAGATTACCTGGATAGTTGTGTTGGTTCTGTTTTCAGGGAAAGAACACCGGATGAAGCTGAAATTCTATTGAATAATATGTTGACAAATGAAAATAATTGGACACCTCCAGAGCCAATTCCTGAGCCTATTCATGAACCAACTCCGAAGAAGAGGGGTATTCTATTTCTCAGTCCTGAAGATATGCAAGAGGCAAAGAAATCTATGAAAGAAAAAGGTATTAAAGCAGAAGATGTTAAGAATTTACCTCCTATTGAAGAAATACATGGTCTTAATTTACCGCCTGTTGAAGAAACATATGATCTTAATCCTTTACCTATTGAAGAAACTCATGGTCTTGATAACCCGACATAGGTAGTAAAGGTAAATTCTCTCTATAGATATGATAAAGCTGAAATCCCATTTACTAAGTTTGCTAGCCCATGCTTAGATGAGTATGATAAATTTATGGCTAAGCAAGAAGACTTTAATGCTTATTTTGGGTAGACAATTGAAATACAATTCAAATATTCTTGAACACTTGGGTGATTACATGGCTAATGTCAAAGGTGAACTTAAACTTATTAGTGAACATGCTTCTATGGTTACCACTCAAGTAGACCAAGTACTTAAAGCTCAAAATGATTTGCTCAATGAATTGAATTGTAAAGATAATAATAATGTTATTAGAGTTATGACTAGAGGTGGTAGAATGACTCATGAACCTTTGTATCCTGAAGGCCATCCTAAGAGAATTGAGCAAGATTCTCGTAGAAATAATGTGGATGCACCTAGTCCTTCTAAAAAGAAGAAAAAGAAAAATGATAGGACTTTGCATGCTTCTAGTGAACCTATTACTGAAACACCTGAGAATCCAAATGATATTTCTATTTCTGATGCTGAAACTCAATCTGGTAATGAACCTGAAACTAGTAATAATGTTAATGATAATGTTCATGATGATGCTGAACCTAGTAATGATAATGATATAGAAATTGAACCTACTGTTGATCTTGATAACCCACAATCAAAGAATCAACGTTATGATAAGAAAGACTTTGTTTCTAGGAAACACGGTAAAGAAAGAGAACCATGGGTTCAGAAACCCATGCCTTTTCCTCCCAAACCATTCAAGAAAAAGGAAGATGAGGATTTTGAGCGCTTTGCTGAAATGATTAGACCTATCTTTTGGCGTATGCGATTAACTGATATGCTCAAAATGAATCCTTATGCTAAGTATATGAAAGATATTATTGCAAATAAAAGAAAGATATCGGAAGCTGAAATTTCCACCATGCTTGCTAATTATACTTTTGAGGGTGGAATACCAAAGAAACTTGGAGATCCAGGACTACCCACTATACCATGCTCCATTAAAAGAAACTATGTTAAAACTGCTTTATGTGATCTTGGAGCCGGTGTTAGTGTTATGCCTCTCTCTTTATATCGTAGACTTGATTTGAATAAGTTGACACCTACTGAAATATCTTTGCAAATGGCTGATAAATCAACTCCTACACCTGTCGGTATTTGTGAGGATGTGCCTGTTGTAGTTGCAAACGTTACTATTTTAACGGACTTTGTTATTCTTGATATTCCCGAGGACGATAGTATGTCTATTATTCGTGGAAGATCCTTTTTGAATACTGCAGGGGCTGTTATTGATTGCACTAAAGGCAATGTCACTTTTCATGTTAATGGTAATGAGCATACAGTACACTTTCCGAGGAAACAACCTCAAGTTCATAGTATCAACTCTATTGAAAAAATCCCATCGATTATATTTGGAGGTTTTGAATTTCCTCTTCCTACTATCAAGAAGAAATATGATATTCTTATTATTGGGGATGTGCATATCCCCGTTGAGGTAACATAGTGTTATTCAAAGTTTCTCCGGTTCCATGTTATTCGGAATGAGTTTGTTAACAAGACTTGATCAACCTTGTTAGTGGATTCCTTTTGATGATAATGAGATGGATGAAACTAGAAGGCACAACCTTCTGTACCTTCCTTTTACTTTCTATTATTTATATTAAATAAAATAAAAATAGTATTTTCTATCTGTTATCCGATTATCCGTGCAATATAAAAATAACCCGAAAATAAAAGTTCTCCAAATGCCCTAAAATTTAAATCTGATTGTTTCTAGAATATTTGGCACTGAGAACACAGCAGGGGAGTCAACCACCTGCCCACGAGGGTGGAGGGCGCGCCCCCCTGCCTCGTGGACCCACGGAGGCCCTCCTCCACTTATCCTTTCACCCACACACTCCTTCCTCCTCCAAACACGAATAACCTGCTCAAACCTGAGTCCAAGCTCGTTTTGCTACCATTTTCGATCTCCTTACTCAAAGCACCTCTCACAAAACTGCTTGGAGAGATTGTTCCTTGGTATGTGACTCCTCCATTGGTCCAATTAGTTTTTGTTCTAGTGCTTTATTCATTGCAAATTTTTGCTGCTTAGGTAACCCTGTTCTTGAGCTTGCATGTCAAATTTATATGGTCAAAATAGTTTTGATGCATGATATAGGCCCTAGGCACTTGTAGGAGTAGTTGCTATCAATATTATTGAGTTTGGTTTACTTTTATTTTGAAGTTACTAAAAAATTTCAGAATTTTTCAGAGAAAGAAAAATGCTTAGGAAAATGTTCCAAGGTGGTTCCTCAAGGAAGCAAGGACCCACGCTTGTAATGTGTGATGCTGATGAAGAGCCACCAAGAGACGCTCCAGTGCGTCCTTGTGAGTGGCCTTCTGAAAACTTTATGGATCGAGCAGGAATTAAGGAAGAATTCAATGCATGCATATTTGCGTAACGCTGATCTTGTGAGCTTCGAGGAAGAGAAGTGCAGCCAGTATCACAATCTCACTAGTTCCTTTGTGAGGAGTTTTGAATTTTCATCTTCACGTAATTCTCCAACTGTCCTGTTTGATCTTTATGAAAATTCTTATACTATGGACTTAGAGGATTTTACCACTGTTTGCAAACTTCCACAATGGGGTAGTATAAGGGGTCCTCGCAAATCTGAATTTAGAGATTTTCTTGCTAGCATAACTGTGGGAGAATCTAGAGATATAACACAAGCTACCATAGGGAGCATTCACTTTCCTGCTATACATTATTTTGCTCTCTTCATAGGTATATGCATTAATGGTAAAGATGAGGTTGTCACATGTGTGTCCCTGACCTCAGTATTCTTAGGAGTGATGTGTTAGGAGATAAATCTTATAATTTGGGAGCCATTGTTGCACGTAGGCTGCATCTTAATAGATTTAATGGAGATTTCTTTGGAGGAATTTATGCAACCCGCATAGTTAATTTTCTTGGTGTAGCCATACGCAAAGATGATATTGAATTACCCTGCTTACCTAGACTTTAATGCTATGGTTCACCACAAATTTGTCGAGAGGAATGAATCACCTCTCCAGTATCGACTAATCTTTGACAGACGCCGTGCTGTCCATATTACTCTCCCTGCTCTTGCCTTCTTTGATCATCAGGCAAAAGGAAGATATGTTATTACCAGAGAGGAGGCAGATGAGTACGAGAGGAGAGCGGAGGCCGCTCGTCGCCACACTGCAGCTCAGGAGGTGATAACCGCTGCATCTCAGTACGACCCCAACTTTTACTATGGATATCGGCCAGGCTAGCCGTGGCCATAGACCAACTTAGGCCAAAAGCCTAAGCTTGGGGGAGTACGTATTTCCCATCGACATTACATTTATGTTCACACACTCATTGCTAGATGTCGGTGCTCATACTTTTTCATTTGTATCATCCATGCTAGTTTATTTCCTTTTTATGCTTTCTTCTCGAGTGTTTAATAAACCTTAAGAAAAACCAAAAAATAGTTGTAGCTTTTAATTGGTTTACTTTCCATGCTTGTACTAGTAATTAAAAAGAAAACCCAAAAAGATTTCTTGTTCTTATTTTACTTGTTGGGAGCTCTCCCGTGTAAATATTTTTATTTCTTTTCTTTTCCTTGGGGGTCGATAGGAGAAGACCATAATTAAATTGTTGAAGCGGCTCTTGTATGCATAATTGTTGATCTAACAAAAGAGCACATATTGCCTTGTCTTCTCCTGTTTATTGAATGCTTGCAGATTCCAGCTTAGTCCAATGCACGTGCACTATTATTATTATTATTCACATCGTTTGGTCGTGCAAGTGAAAGGCAATTATGACGATATATGATGGACTGACTGAGATGAGAAAAGCTGGTATGAACTCGACCTCTTTTGTTTTTGTAAATATGATTAGTTCATCGTTCCCGATTCAGCCTATTATGAATGAACATGTTTGCAATGACAACTAGAGATCATAGTTTCTTGTGCCATGCTTGATTAGCTATGAGTTATAATGGTTTAGCTTGCGTGCCAGCATGCTATTAGAATGGTTGTGATGTGGTATGATACGGTGGTATCCTCCTCTGAATGATTTAAGTGACTTGACTTGGTGCATGTTCACACATGTAGTTGAAACAAAATCAACATAGCCTTCACGATATTTATGTTCAACGTGAATTATATCCTACTCATGCTTGCATTCAGTGTTGATTAATTTTAATGCATGTTCATGACTTTTGTCGCTCTCTAGCTGGTCGCTTCCCAGTCTTTTGCTAGCCTTCACCTATACTAAGCGGGAATACTGCTTGTGCATCCAATCCCTTAAACCCCAAAGTTATTCCACATGAGTCCACTATACCTACCTATATACGGTATCTACCTGCCGTTCCAAGTAAATTTGTATGTGCCAAACTCTAAACCTTCAAATAAATATCCTGTTTTGTATGCTCGAATAGCTCATGTATCAACTAGGGTTGTCTGTATCTTCCATGTTAGGCGGGTTATTCTCAAGAGGAGTGGACTCCGCTCCTCACTCACGAGAAAGTGGTTGGTCACTGGGATGCCCAGTCCCATGCTTTATGCAAACTAAATCAAAATAATTGCAAACAAAACTCCCCCTGGGACTCTTGTTAGTTGGAGGCACTCGCTGTTTCGAGCAAGCCATGGATTGATGCTTGTTGGTGGAAGGGGAGTATAAACTTTACCATTCTGTTTGGGAACCGCCTATAATGTGTGTAGCATGGAACATACCACCATCTCTTGGTTGTTATGTTGACAATGAAAGTATAGCGCTCAAAATATTATTCATCTCTATTTCAAAACTGAGCTCTGGCACCTCTACAAATCCATGTTTCCCTCTGCGAAGGGCCTATCTATTTACTTTTATGCTGAGTCATCATCCTCTTATTAAAAGGCATCAGTTGGAGAGCATCGCTGTCATTTGCATTCATTATTGTTATTTTTCATTGAGTATGACTTGACTGGATCTCTTTTACCATGAATTACAATGTCTAGTCAGTCCTTGGTCTTTAAAGGTGCTCTGCATTTATGTTTTGCGGTCTCAAAAGGGCTAGCGAGATACCATCTTGTTATATCATATTATGATTGTTTTCAGAAAGTGTTGTCATCCGAGATTTATTATTATTGCTCGCTAGTTGATTATGCTATTGATATGAGTAAACTTGAGACCTAAAAGTTATTGCGAATGTGGTTAGTTATAATCTTTGCTGAAAACTTGAATGTTGGCTTTACATATTTACAACAACAAGAGCAAACAGAGTTTGTAAAAGTTTTTCTTTATCACTTTCAGTTTGTCAACTGAACTGCTTGATGACAATAAAAGGATTAAGCTTGGGGGGAGTTGATACGTCTCCGTCGTATCTACTTTTCCAAACACTTTTGCCCTTGTTTTGGACTCTAAATTGCACAATTTGAATGGAGCTAACCCGGACTGACGCTGTTTTCAGCAGAATTACCATAATGTTATTGATGTGCAGAAACAAATGTTCTCGGAATGACCTGAAACTTCACGCAGCAACTTTTTGGAAAATATAAAAAATACCTGCAAAAGATGAAGGCCAGGGGGCCCACCACCTGTCCACGAGGGTGGGGGCGCGCCTGCCCCCCTAGGGCGTGCCCCCTACCTCGTGGGCCCCCTAGAGCTCCTCCAACTCCAACTCCAACTATATATATTGTGTTTCGGGGAGAAAAAACCAGAGAGAAGAATTCATCGTGTTTTACGATACGGAGCCGCCGCCAAGCCCTAAACCCTCTCGGGAGGGCTGATCTGGAGTCCATTCGGGGCTCCGGAGAGGGGAATCCGTCGCCATTGTCATCATCAACCATCCTCCATCACCAATTTCATGATGCTCACCGCCGTGCGTGAGTAATTCCATCGTAGGCTTGCTGGACGGTGATGGGTTGGATGGGATCTATCATGTAATCGAGTTAGTTTTGTTAGGGTTTGATCCCTAGTATCCACTATGTTCTGAGATTGATGTTGCTATGACTTTGCTATGCTTAATGCTTGTCACTAGGGCCCGAGTGCCATGATTTCAGATCTGAACCTATTATGTTTTCATCAATATATGAGTGTTCTTGATCCTATCTTGCAAGTCTATGGTCACCTATTATGTGTTATGATCCATTAACCCCGAAGTGACAATAATCAGGATACTTACCGGTGATGACTGTAGTTTGAGGAGTTCATGTATTCCCTATGTGTTAATGCTTTGTTCTGGTACTCTATTAAAAGGAGGCCTTAATATCCCTTAGTTTCCGTAAGGACCCCGCTGCCACGGGAGGGTAGGTCAAAAGATGCCATGCAAGTTCTTTTCCATAAGCACGTATGACTATATTCGGAATACATGCCTACATTACATTGATGAACTGGAGCTAGTTCTGTGTCACCCTAGGTTATGACTGTTATATGATGAACCACATCTGGCATAATTCTCTATCACCTATCCATTGCCTATGAGCTTTCCATATATTGTTCTTCGCTTATTTACTTTCCCGTCGCTATTGCTATCATCACTACAAAATACCAAAAACATTACTTTTACTATTGTTACCTTTTGCTACCGTTACCACTACTATCATATTACTTTTCTACTAAATACTTTGCTGCAGATACTAAGTTTCCAGGTGTGGTGGAATTGACAACTCAGCTGCTAATACTTGAGAATATTCTTTGGCTCCCCTTGTGTCGAATCAATAAATTTGGGTTGAATACTTTACCCTCAAAAACTGTTGTGATCCCCTATACTTGTGGGTTATCAAGACTATTTTATGGCGCCATTGCCGGGGAGCATAGCTCTACTCTTTGATTCACTTGGGATTTATATCTGCTTATCATTATGAAGAACTTGAAAGATCCAAGAACCAAGATTTATCCCTCAACTACGAGGGGAGGTAAGGAACTGCCATCTAGCTCTGCACTTGATTCACCTTGTGTTTTGAGTAAGCTTGCGACACCTAAACCTGCTTCTGCTATTCGTTCTGATATGTTGCATGTTATTGATGATGCTACTTCTGCTATACATGATACTTATGATGAAACTACTTCTATGCTTGATACTACTGTGCCACTTGGTGAATTTCTTGATGAACAACTTGCTAGGGCTAGAGAGAATTGAAAATATTGAATCTGATAATACTGATGAAAGTGATGATGAAGACTTGCCTGTTATTCCTGAGGGTTATGTTTTTGATAAAGAAGCTTCTTTAGCTATTTTAGCTTGCAAAGATAGATACGAACTTAAGAGGTTATTAGCTAAATGGAATAAGCAATCTCTAAATGCTAGAATGAAACCTGACCCTGCTTTTGCTACTTCACCTATCTGTGTTACTGATAAGGATTATGAATTCTCTGTTGATCCTGATATAATTACTTTGGTTGAATCTGATCCTTTTCATGGCTATGAATCTGAAACTGTTGTGGCACATCTTACTAAATTAAATGATATAGCCACCCTGTTCACTACTGATGAGAGAACTTGTTACTTTTATATCCTTAAAATATTTCCATTCTCATTAAAGGGTGATGCTAAGATATGGTTTAATTCTCTTGATCCTGGTTGTGTGCGTAGTCCCCAGGATATGATTTATTACTTCTCTGCTAAATATTTCCCTGCTCATAAGAAACAAGCTGCTTTAAGGGATATATATATAATTTTGTGCAAATTGAAGAAGAGAGTCTCCCACAAGCTTGGGGGAGGCTTCTCAATTACTTAATGCTTTGCCTGATCATCCTCTTAAGAAAAATGAAATACTTGATATCTTTTAAAATGGACTAACCGATGCCTCCAGAGATTACCTGGATAGTTGTGTTGGTTCTGTTTTCAGGGAAAGAACACCGGATGAAGCTGAAATTCTATTGAATAATATGTTGACAAATGAAAATAATTGGACACCTCCGGAGCCAATTCCTGAGCCTATTCCTAAACCAACTCCGAAGAAGAGGGGTATTCTATTTCTCAGTCCTGAAGATATGCAAGAGGCAAAGAAATATATGAAAGAAAAAGGTATTAAAGCTGAAGATGTTAAGAATTTACCTCCTATTGAAGAAATACATGGTCTTAATTTACCGCCTGTTGAAGAAACATATGATCTTAATCCTTTACCTATTGAAGAAACTCATGGTCTTGATAACCCGACATAGGTAGTAAAGGTAAATTCTCTCTATAGATATGATAAAGCTGAAATCCCATTTACTAAGTTTGCTAGCCCGTGCTTAGATGAGTATGATAAATTTATGGCTAAGCAAGAAGATTTTAATGCTTATTTTGGGTAGACAATTGAAATACAATTCAAATATGCTTGAACACTTGGGTGATTACATGGCTAATGTCAAAGGTGAACTTAAACTTATTAGTGAACATGCTTCTATGGTTACCACTCAAGTAGACCAAGTACTTAAAGCTCAAAATGATTTGCTCAATGAATTGAATAGTAAAGATAATAATAATGCTATTAGAGTTATGACTAGAGGTGGTAGAATGACTCATGAACCTTTGTATCCTGAAGGCCATCCTAAGAGAACTGAGCAAGATTCTCGGAGAAATAATGTGGATGCACCTAGTCCTTCTAAAAAGAAGAAAAAGAAAAATGATAGGACTTTGCATGCTTCTAGTGAACCTATTACTGAAACACCTGAGAATCCAAATGATATTTCTATTTCTGATGTTGAAACTCAATCTGGTAATGAACCTGAAACTAGTAATAATGTTAATGATAATGTTCATGATGATGCTCAACCTAGTAATGATAATGGTATAGAAATTGAACCTACTGTTGATCTTGATAACCCACAATCAAAGAATCAACATTATGATAAGAAGGACTTTGTCGCTAGGAAACACGGTAAAGAAAGAGAACAATGGGTTCAGAAACCCATGCCTTTTCCTCCCAAACCATTCAAGAAAAAGGATGATGAGGATTTTGAGCGCTTTGCTGAAATGATTAGACCTATCTTTTTGCGTACGCGATTAACTGATATGCTCAAAATGAATCCTTATGCTAAGTATTTGAAAGATGTTGTTACAAATAAAAGAAAGATACCGGAAGCTGAAATTTCCACCATGCTTGCTAATTATACTTTTGAGGGTGGAATACCAAAGAAACTTGGGGATCCAGGACTACCCATTATACCATGCTCCATTAAAAGAAACTCTGTTAAAACTGCTTTATGTGATCTTGGAGCCGGTGTTAGTGTTATGCCTCTCTCTTTATATCGTAGACTTGATTTGAATAAGTTGACACCTACTGAAATATCTTTGCAAATGGCTGATAAATCAACTCCTACACCTGTCGGTATTTGTGAGGATGTGCCTGTTGTAGTTGCAAACGTTACTATTTTAACGGACTTTGTTATTCTTGATATTCCCGAGGACGATAGTATGTCTATTATTCTTGGAAGACCCTTTTTGAATATTGTAGGGGCTGTTATTGATTGCACTAAAGGCAAAGTCACTTTTCATGTTAATGGTAATGAGCATACGGTACACTTTCCGAGGAAATAACCTCAAGTTCATAGTATCAACTCTATTGGAAAAATCCCATCAATTATATTTGGAGGTTTTGAATTTCCTCTTCCTACTGTCAAGAAGAAATATGATATTCTTATTATTGGGGATGTGCATATCCCCGTTAAGGTAACATAGTGTTATTCAAAATTTCTCCGGTTCCATGTTATTCGGAATGGGTTCGTTAACAAGACTTGATCAACCTTGTTAGTGGATTCCTTTTGATGATCATGAGATGGATGAAACTAGAAGGCACAACCTTCTATACCTTCCTTTTACTTTCTGTTATATATATTAAATAAAATAAAAATAGTATTTTTCTGTCTGTTATCCGATTATCTGTGCAATATAAAAATACCCCGAAAATAAAAGTTCTCCAAATGCCCTGAAATTTAAATATGATTTTTTTCTAGAATATTTGGCACTGAGAACACAGCAGGGGAGTCACCCACCTGCCCACGAGGGTGGAGGGCGCGCCCCCTGCCTCGTGGGCGCACGGAGGCCCTCCTCCACTTATTCTTTCACCCACACACTCCTTCTTCCTCCCCCAAACATGAATAACCAGCTCAAACCCGACTCCAAGCTCGTTTTGCTGCCATTTTCGATCTCCTTACTCAAAGCACCTCTCACAAAACTGCTTGGGAAGATTGTTCTTTGGTATGTGACTCCTCCATTGGTCCAATTAGTTTTTGTTCTAGTGCTTTATTCATTGCAAATTTTTGCTGCTTAGGTAACCCTGTTCTTGAGCTTGCATGTCAAATTTATATGGTCAAAAGTAGTTTTGATGCATGATATAGGCCCTAGGCACTTGTAGGAGTAGTTGCTATCAATATTATTGAGTTTGGTTTACTTTTATTTTGAAGTTATTAAAAAAATTCAGAATTTTTCAGAGAAAGAAAAATGCTTAGGAAAATGTTCCAAGGTGGTTCCTCAAGGAAGCAAGGACCCAGGCTTGCAATGCGTGATGCTGATGAAGAGCCACCAAGAGACGCTCTAGTGCGTCCTTGTGAGTGGCCTTCTGAAAACTTTATGGATCGAGCAGGAATTAAGGAAGAATTCAATGCATATTTGCGTAACGCTGATCTTGTGAGCTTCGAGGAAGAGAAGTGTAGCCAGTATCACAATCTTACTAGTTACTTTGTGAGGAGGTTTGAATTTTCATCTTCACGCAATTCTCCAACTATCCTGTTTGATCTTTATGAAAATTCTTATACTATGGACTTAGAGGATTTTACCACTGGTTGCAAACTTCCACAATGGGGTAGTATAAGGGATCCTCGCAAATCTGAATTTAGAGATTTTCTTGCTAGCATAACTGTGGGAGAATCTAGAGATATAACACAAGCTACCATCGAGAGTATTCACTTTCCTGCTATACATTATTTTGCTCTCTTCATAGGTATATGCATTAATGGTAAAGATGAGGCTGTCACATGTGTGTCCCTGACCTCAGTATTCTTAGGAGTGATGTGTTAGGAGATAAATCTTATAATTTGGGATCATATTTCAAGTGAAATCATAATTTGGAACCAAAGTAATTAACTCAAGATCGATAGAGAAATCATAATCCTTATCAGAAATATAGATAGGTGAAGTAGCAAAAGCAGGGTCATATTTCATTCTAGCATTCAAAGATTTTTCTTTAGGCTTAGCTAATAATTTCTTAAGATCATATCTATCATTGCAAGCTAAAAAGTCTCTAGTAGTTTCTTCATCCATAACATAACCCTCAGGCACAACAAGCAATTCATATCTAGGGGGAGAATCTTCATCATCACTTTCATCAATATTATCAGTTTCAATAATTTCATTTTCTCTAACCCTATCAAGTTGTTCATCTAGAAATTCACCTAGTGGCACGGTATTATCAAGCATAGAAGTAGCTTCATCATAAGTATCATGCAAAGCAGAAGTGGCATCATCAATAACATGCGACATATCAGAATGAATAGCAGGAGTAGGTGTCGCAAGTTTACTCATAACAGAAGGTGAATCAAGTGCAGAGCTAGATGGCAGTTCCTTACCTCCCCTCGTAGTTGAGGGATAAATCTTAGTTTTTTCATCTTTCAAGTTCCTCATAGTGATCAACAGATATAAATCCCAAGTGACTCAAAGAATAGAGCTATGCTCCCCGGCAACGGCGCCAGAAAATAGTCTTGATAACCCACAAGTATAGGGGATCGCAACAGTTTTCGAGGGTAGAGTATTCAACCCAAATTTATTGATTCGACACAAGGGTAGCCAAAGAATATACTCAAGTATTAGCAGCTGAGTTGTCAATTCAACAACACCTGGAAAACTTAATATCTGCAGCAAAGTATTTAGTAGCAAAGTAGTATGGAAGTAACTATAACGGTGGCAAAAGTAATAGTAGCAGTTTTGTAGTAATTGTAACAGAGGCAGCGGAAAAGTAACTAAGCAAAGATTAATATGTGAAAAGCTCGTAGGCAATGGAACAGTGATGGATAATTATGTCGGATGCGATTCCTCATGCAACAATTATAACCTAGGGTGACACGGAACTAGCTCCAGTTCATCAATGTAATGTAGGCATGTATTCCGAATATAGTCATACGTGCTTATGGAAAAGAACTTTCTTGACATCTTTTGTCCTACCCTCCCGTGGCAGCGGGGTCCTATTGGAAACTAAGGGATATTAAGGCCTCCTTTTAATAGAGTACCGGGCCAAAGCATTAACACTTAGTGAATACATGAACTCCTCAAACTACGGTCATCACCGGTAAGTATCCCGATTATTGTCACTTCAGGGTTAACAGATCATAGCACATAGTAGGTGACTATTGACTTGCAAGATAGGATCAATAACTCACATATATTCATGAAAACATAATAGGTTCAGATCTGAAATCATGGCACTCGGGCCCTAGTACAAGCATTAAGCATAGCAAAGTCATAGCAACATCAATCTCAGAACATAATGGATACTAGGGATCAAACCCTAACAAAACGAACTCGATTACATGATAAATCTCATCCAACCCATCACCGTCTAGCAAGCCTACGATGGAATTACTCACATACGGTGGTGAGCATCATGAAATTGGTGATGGAGGAAGTTTGATGATGAAAATGGAGACGGATTCCCCTCGCCGGAGCCCCGAACGGACTCTAGATCAGCCCTCCCGAGAGAGATTAGGGCTTGGCGGCGGCTCCATATCGTAAAACACGATGGATCCTTCTCCCTGGGTTTTTTCTCCCCTGTCGTGAATATACACTACAAAAAAAATACACTTCCGTGATGATACGTGTTTGTCATAGTAGGTCGCTTTTTTTGTCATGCATGTACATCCATGACAAATTTATGACAGAATCAAGATAGTCATACATGTGCTGTCGTAGAAGTGTTCCATGACATTACCAAAATTATCATCACGGAAGTGACCACTTCCATGACGATAAATCGCGCGTCACAGAAGTTCTTTCGTCAAGGGTGACCTACACATGGCATCCACCGTAACGGAACGTCGTTAAGCTATCAGGTCGGGTTTTGGATCCGATAACCCGTTAACAGCCCCGACCAATGGGGATTTTCCACGTGTAAATCATCATTGGCTGGAGGAAACACGTGTCGGCTCATCGTCGGGATAGATGTCATCCACTCATTGGACAGAAGGCGCCTATGATACGTTGACACGTGGCATGGCCCAACAGAGGCCCATTCCTGTGAAAAGGCCGGCCCGTTTGACTTGGTCAAAAGGTGGTGGGCCGGCCCATGGAAAGCCTGTTAACGGACTGTTCACATATAGCCCATTTATAGCCCGCTAACCAAGGCCCGTTACGCCCTATCCGAATTAGGCCCAGTAGCGTCATCTGGGCCATCCAATATGATTCTAGCCCGTTTTCACTTCTGGCCCATGTATGGCCTATGACGTCTTTCGGCCCATATGAGGCCCTATGTAACTCTTGTTCTATTAATGGCCCGTGGTGAAACTGGCCCGTAATGAACAGTGTATCACTTTACACCCATTAACGGCCCGTGGTGAAACTGGCCCGTAATGAATAGTGTATCACTTTATACCCATTAATGGACCGTTATTCCGTTGGGCCGTTTCCAACCCATGTTATCTTTCGGCCTTCTCAGAGCCCATTTATTCTTGGGCTCATTTCCAGCATTCGTTTACTTATGGCCCGTTACTGTCATTTTCTGCTTGTGGGCCAAATTCAGCCCGTGGTTACAGTCGGCCCGTTTGTGGTCCGTTAATACGTTGGGCCGTTTTCATAGCGTCAAAATACGGCCTATTAACGATGGCCCGTTATGGTCGGCCCATGAACGGACGATTCCAACTCTAGCCCGTTTATGGCTAGAATGCGGTCTGTTTGGCCCATGTTTGGCCAATCAATCATACGGCCCGTATAAGGCCCATTGATGATACGGCCCGTAGAAGGCCCATTGTTTCTACGGCCCGTAGAAGGCCCACTATTTATATGGCCCATAGAAGGCCCACTGTTTCTACGGCCCGTAGGAGGCCCAGTGTCACTACAGTAAATATTAGCCCATGGTTATTGTGGCCTAGTTTAAAAAAATAGGTTATTGCAGCCACTAGCAAACCGCAGAAAAAGAACTGCACTGACTACAAGAAAACAAATAAACAAGACAATAAGGAAATAAATAAGCAAGCAACTTACACTAGGCTATCACGGCTATTACACATATTACATCCACTGGGCATCAAAGTTCGCCACCAGTGCAAATATAGGGAACACAACAGCATATAAACGCCGCAGCAAAACAAGTCCAGAACTGAAACCACTTCAGAAGAGCTCAAGAAACAATATCCTGGGTACCCATAATGCTGGCAAGATGCTTAGCAAGTTATTAACTTTCTCTTGTTTGGCGCTTAAGTCCTCCAGCGCTTGCTGTTGCACCAGAAAGTATGCATCTGAATTCTGCAGGGACTTCCTCAGTCCTTCGGCTTCCTGTCGCATAACATCTGATCGATGTCTTTCAACTTGAAGTTAAGACTCAATAGGCCAATCTGATTCAGGCAATGAGTTCGAAGAGCTGGTGCTAGCAGTGGTAGCCAGTAACTCGAACACTACATCAAGACAGGACTTTAGGGTTGTCTCGGTGTCTTCTATATAGTTTTTATCAGCTTTCTTGGAGCCCAACAGGGATGTCTCACTATCTTGAACCTTATCTACATTACTTCCTTTACCATTGGATAACAGGGTACTCTTCTCCAATATTTTATTCGCATTCTAAAAGAGAAACAAACAAATGCATCTCAGGTTTACAATGTAGTATATGAAACTCATTTTGGTAAACCAGTTAAGTAGTAAGGTGGACAGGATAACAGCATGAAACAAACATATATCTATGTAGTATGGTCACTGTATGGTCTATATCATTCTAGTTTATGTTGCCAAATCAAGATAGATACAGTTCAAATCATATCTATTTAAGACAAAGCAGCATAGACATAATATAAGTGTGGGAAACTAAACAGCAATAACAACACTTGTAATGTGCATGGCATGAGAACATAACTGTTTATTCAATTGAAACTGAAATCAACATAGAGCAAGTTACAACAACAAATAGCCAAACACGTTGAGGAAACAGGTTTAAAACATACCTGTTGCGCCATTGGAGTTTCAATTGCATCCTTCAAATTTGAAATTAGTTGGTATCAGTAAATACAGTGATGCAAGAGCAAAGTAGTATGAACCATAGCTACGGAACCTGACCTGAGAACAATTCTTCTTCTACTTTAAGCGTTGACTTCGGGTTCGGAGTGGTGGTCCTCGTGATTTGGGCACTGCAGTTGCCTTACTAACTGCTCGTGTTTGGGTGCTCTATGGTGGAGACGGTATTGTGTCAATGGGAACTGGGTGTCTATCTGCTGGGGTTGGGGTTAGAAGGGGTGTAGCTGGTTCTCTGTCCAACTGGGTAGGGGTACAATCTGCATGAGTGTGGGTTATGTGTGGTGGGGCTGGTTCTTGGGCAAGTACAACCATGGTTCTATCTGCATCGACAGGTAGCACGATCTTTTCTGAAGACCGTGTTTTTACTCCCACAGATACTGCCATCACTCCCTCCAATTGAAATGGCTGATAAACAAGAAAAATAATTGAATGTACAGACACTGTAAGATAGACAGGTGCAATGGATAGTAGGGAAGAAAACAGGGCATGAAATAATTCACATTTATGTTGTCTAAGCAAATAGAATAGCAGGACATAATTTCACATATATGATGGCTAATTAAATAGGATAGCATGACACAATTTCACATGTATGATGGCTAACTAAACAGGATAGAATGACATACTTCAAAATTGATGACTATGTAAACAAGATGACATGATATAACTATACGATGTGTCTATTAAAGTGGTTGGCATGCCATAAATCGCAAACATGCCGTCGATGGAAACATGATGGCATGATATAATTCACGGATAGAATGACATAATTTAAATATGATGACTATGTAAACAGGATGAGATAATATAACTATATTATGTCTTTAGAAAATGGGTTGGCATGCCATAATTCAGATGCATGATGTCTATCTAAACATCATGGCATGACATAATTCAAATATATAATTTATATACTAAGGAAGTGAGCAGAGGGCAATCGCATATATGATGTGTCAACTAAGGAGATGGCATTCAATATTGTGTATATGATGTAAAAACTAAGCATTGCAATACAACATATGCATTATATGAGTAATATAACCCTGCCAAGTTTGAGCATACACCTCAGGGGGATAATAGGACTGGTCATCTGCCTCTGAATCCTCCTCTGAAGAGCTATCTGTAACCAGCAAGATATCTGCTTCAGCAGGTAGCATTGTCTGCTCTGAAGACCTTGTTTTCACTCCAAATTTCTCCATCACCAATTCAAATGGCTGATGCACAGGAAGAGCAGTTGAATATACAAACATTGTCGACAAAAGCAATGAGAAATACAAAAAAAGGACGGCATGATATAATTCACATATATGACGCTTGCCTAAACAGCATGGCATTGCATAATTCACATACATAATGCCTTGCAACAAGATAACATTGCATAATTCACATATATAATGTCTTGCAACAAGATGGCATTGCATAATTCACATATATGGTAATTAGACACTAAACAGGTGGCATTCACACAAAGCATGTCTAAACTAAGCAAATGACATAGCAATGCAAGATACCATACGCACGATATGAGCAACATAACCCTGCCAAGTTAGGGCATGCACCTCAGGGGGGGAATATGACTGGTCATATGTCTCTGAATCCTCCTCTAAGAAGCTATCGGTAACCAGCAAGACATGCGCTTCGTCAGATAGCATTGTCTGCTCTGAAGACCTTGTTTCCACTCCAGATTTTTCCATGACCGTGCCAAATGGCTGATGTACAGGAAGAGTAATTGAATGTACTAAAATTGTTGACAAATTTAACACGTAATAAAAAATGATGGCATGATATAATTCACATATAAGATGACTGGCTAACCAGGGTGGCATTGCAAAATTCACATATATGATGCCTGGCTAGAAAAGATGGCATTGCATGATTCACATATACGATAAAGAAACTAAACAGATGGCATTGACACAAAGCATGTCTAAACTAAGCAGATGACATCCTTAATGTATACAGTAAGCAATGCAAGGCAACATATGCATGATATTACCAACATCAGCATGCCAAGTTAGAGCGAAGACCTCATGGGGTAAATAGGAGTGTCTTCTCCTTCTGAATCCCCCTCATAACAGTTATCTTCCTCTTGATTACAATCCGAAATGGGTGGAGGGGGGCTGCCTTTGCGCCCACCATGGAACGACGTCTGCATGAAATTTTATTGCCATGCAAGGCTCGTCTCTTTTGCTCTACATGATCAGTTCCATTATGTACAATAACTGGCATGCATAGGAATAAAACATACTGAGATTATGTAAGGACTGCATGCATAAATCCAGAGTGATGGTAGCAAACTGTGGATAGACCCAAAACTAATGATAGCATGCAGATAATAGCTTTAGTTAAAAAATACAGATAATGGCTCCTTTAATGTTTGTTTGCACCCAACATGAAACTCATAGTAGACACCGGAGATTAACCAGATAGTAGACAGATAGTACTGATTGCTGCCCCAATATGTACCCCACAACCATTTAAAATCTCAAGTTTCAGCATTAGTTTGGACCTGACTCGGAGTCTAATAGGTGAACACGATGATAATGTAGCATGTCATCATATTAAGCGACGCATAACGTAAGCAGACACGGAAGAGTGCGACCTCTCTTGCGGACCCGTGTAGTCCTCAAGGTCATCTGCTCAGTTGATGATGGTAATGCAGTTGACATGGCTGCCGGCGGCGGGGAAGTAGATCTGAGACGGTGAAAGACAGCCTGGAGAGCGGATCCCTGCTGTGGTGAACCCTTCCGTCGTTGGAGCAGCTGAGCTGGGGTGGAACACAGCGCCGCAGGAGGAGGACAAACCACACAAGGTTTTCTTGACACATATCTGTAACAGAAGTAATTGAGTAAGGGCTTGTTTGAATTTGAGGATTCTAACAATGCAGGGATAGGAAATAGATAGGAATAGGATAGGAATGCACGTGCAAAACAGAGAATTTAAAAACACAGGATTTCTGCCAATCTGGTTGTTTGATTCACAACAATTAGAAGATCACAGGATGCAAAAAAGCATGGTGAGATTAAGTCAAACCACAAGAAAATGTACGGTTATAATGCTATTATGCTACTATCTCTTAGTCTTGTGCTTGATGAATAGGAATATGAAAAGGAGGGGAAGTGGAAATTAGAATTCCTACAGTTTTTCTTTCAAGGAGACACTAAAGGAACAAATCCTACAGTTTTCCTTTGCTTCATTCCTTTGCACCAAATTCATGAAAAGTAGTACAATAGGAAACTTTCCAATTCCGACGTTTTTCATTCACTTTTCCTTTCAAGCACTGGCGATTCTAGTAGGCAGGCTTGAGCAAGGAAAATCCTACACTAAAAAAATGTTTTTGTGCTACTTCTATTACTTTGGACCCAGGGCCACTGCCATACTAGCTCAACTCCCAGGCCCATCGGCAAATGCACATCTCAAACGCGCAGAGATAAATAATGATGGCGTTCAAGAGAGTCCATCACGGATAGCTAAGTTGCCTGGTACCTCACTGCTTGTCATATAGTAGGATAAAATAATCGTATTTCCCGTTACTACGAGTGCTCAGTGGACAATATATATAACATGTAGAGTAAAAAAGAGATGCAACAAGTGTACAACCTCTTTGGCGAAGCCATGTCGATCTCAGCGTGATTGGGTTGGCTAGTGAGGATGCTTCGGCTGACTTGGCTGTCAGGACCCCGACTCAATGCCACATCGATTTAGCATGTAACACCTCATATCACTTTGCGGCCTCACGCACGGTATTCCCACAGGTGTCGCCTTACCTTTGCCCGGGACCGTTTGCGCCTTTTGGCACACGTATATGACAGTGTCGCTAGCATCCATATGATAAGGAGCCCGGACTGACATGGCTAGTCGTAAACCCAAAGCGGCACAGACTTACAGGGACAGGCATCCATGACCCAGCATCGAACGTGTCGGTCATCAGCGAGTGAATCCAGGCTGTAGCACTGGGCTAGCAGGACTCCGGTGAACCGGGCTGTAGCGGGCTAACAGGACTCCGGTATTCATCGCGTGACATTTCCCCGAAGGGACAGACACAGGAACGAAGAAGGACACATGCCGGCCAGCCTAAGTGTTCCGGAGCAGTAGCAAGTTACCATGGCTCGGTGGAAACACTAGGAGACATTTCCCCGTAAGAGAGGCTACTAAAGATAAACAACTAGATGGTCAGATCCCACACATACCAAGCATTTCAATAACATACACACAATATGCTTGATATGTGCAAATACAACATGGCATCACAACATGACTCTATGACTCAAGTAATCTATTCAATAGGCTCTGAGGAGCGAGATATTACAAACATGGGTCTCATGACCCAACATTCAGAGCATACAAATCAAGCACAAGCGGAAGCTATCATGTCTGAGTACAGACAGCTATAAATGAAAAAGGCTGAGAAGCCTGACTATCTACCAAATCCTGCCGAGGCACAAGATCGTAGCTGAGGTAACAAGCTAAACGTCGAAGACCACGCGGAAATACTAGTGAGACTGAAGTCTCTCTGCAAAAACATAAAATAGGCAAACGTGAGTACAAATGTACCCAGCAAGACTTACATCAGAACTATCTACGTATGCATCATTATCAACAAAGGGGATGGTGGGGTTTAACTGCAGCAAGCCAGCTTTGACTCGGTGGCTATCCTGAACTACGACTGCGAGTAACTCTTTTGAGGTGGCGCACACGAGTCCACATATTCACCATATCAATACACCACTATGGATCCGCTCCCGTCTCCCTACGAGAACGCCATCCATAGCACTCACGCTTATCTTGCGTATTTTAGAGTATCCACTTTCACTTGTCTATGAACTGATATAAGCAACCCAGAAGTCCTTTTCCGCGGACACGGCTATTCGAATAGATGATGTTAACCCTGCAGGGGTGTACTTCTTCATACATGTTTCCACCACTTAGCGTCTGCACACGACATGTGCTCGGCAGACTTCAAGCGAAAGCCGACGTGGGTGTAGACCACGACCTACCTAAACACTCAAGTCTCTAGTCCAGGTTTATCGCCTATTCGGGTTCCATCCATGAGGAGATCCGGCCGGAGTTTCGCTCACAGCCCCAAACGATGTGAACAGGGTTCCCGAGATACCAAACGGGCATCCGGTACACCGTGCCACGTACCTACCGCATCACAGCCCACCCCTATGGTCAGCGCTGTCCACGGCCTCCAGTAAGCTACAAACACCAGAAACTACTTGCAACTCCTGGACAGAGGACTAGGGTGAATAAGAAGTCGAGCGGGGTCATATTTCAGGGCCCAATGTATGGTAGTAGCTGAATCATGGATCACAAACACAGAACTCAGTTCCTGAGGACGGCTGCAATGAGACAACCCACCATGTACTCCTACATGGCCTCTCACCGCTACCTTTACCAAATCGTGTTCACACACTTAGCTCACACACAGTAGGACATGTTCACACGCCTCTGATTCATCCCCGATGAACCAGACCTGACTCAACTCTAAGCAGTAGCAGGCATGACAAACAAGCATGAATGAGTAGGCACAACAGGGCTCAAACAATTCCTACTCATGCTAGTGGGTTTCATCTATTTACTGTGGCAATGACAGGTCATGCAGAGGATAAAGGGGTTCAACTACCGCAGCATGTAACAGTTGAATCGGTGTTGTCCTAATGCAGTAAAAGAGAGCAGGAGCGAGAGAGTGGGATTGTATCGGAATGAACAAGGGGGTTTTGCTTGCCTGGCACTTCTGAAGATAACATTGAGTCTTCATCAGTGTCAACGATCACATCATCGGTATCACGTCTATCGAGAGGGGACAAATACCGGCAACACAGAAGGGAACACAATCAATGCAATGCACAATATGATGCATGATCATGACATGGCAAAATGAATGTGTTTTGGGCTAATGCAACTAGCAACAGATTAAATGAAGTTGGTTTGAATACAAGATTCAAATTCAAACTCCATATATGATTATTCAAATGCCATTTAATTGATTTGTGCTAAACAGCAGCTATAAGTTGTTCTAACATGCATGAAAATGGTACAGATGGATTCCTTGAATTTTTTCTGATAATTTTTCATATATAAATTATTTAATTTGGAGTTACGGTTAATTTTCTATGAATTATTGAAGTTTTAGGCATTTTCTGTAATTTCAGAATTAAATTAAATCCAGAAATGATTTATTGCGTCAGCCCCACGTCACAGTGACGTCAGCAGGGTCAACGGGCTGGTCCAGGTCAAACCTGACGTGTGGGGGCCACACGTCAGTGACACAGGAGCTAATCCCGGTCAAACCCAGCGCTGACTGGGGTTTGACCAGGGGTGGGGCCCGCTGTCAGTGGCCTAGTGGGTGATTAGCGGGGTAGTTAGTCCCTAATGACCGGCCACATCAGCTCCTGCCGGAGTTTCACCGGCGGCGACCATTCCGCACGGCGGGGGAACGCCGGACTTGCGCTAGGGGCATCGGATCGACGCGCCAAGGGCACCAGGAGGTAGCCCGCGCCCGTGCGCATCTAGAGGAACCAACGGGAGGTGCGGGGGTGGCCGGGGTTCGCCGGAGGCGAGCTCGCGGCGGCGGCCGGAGCTCGGGCAACAGCGGAGATGGCGCTATGGTGCATGGGAGGAGGGGCTGGTGGGCGCTACGGCCTCCTGGGAGTTCTCTGAGCACAGCGGTATGCTCGGATTCGAGCTGTGGTGGCTCTAGCCACGCCGGCGATGAGGCGCGGCGGCGGCGGGCTTCGGGCACGGCAGCGCTAGCGCTAGGGAGCGTGCGGAGCGACGGGAAAAAGGGGCGAACGGCAGAGGAGCTCACAGTGGTTCCGCAGGGTTGGTCAGTGGGCTCGGGGATGTCCTGTCGGCGGCGAATCGAACGGCGGCGAGCTTCGGTGGCCGGCGACGGAACGGCGATGATGGCGGCGTTGCGGGGCTTCCGGGGGGGCCGTGGGTCGGTGGGGAGGAAGGAGGGGGTCGAGGCGGAGCTCGCAAGCACAGCGAGGGGTCGAGGGGGAGACGGTGGGTGCGGTGGTGCTCGTCGGTGGCGGCGGGCGCATTCGGTGAGCGAGAGGGAGAGGCGAACAGGGGGGAAGAGGGGCACGGGGAGAGGGGAGCGGTGCAGGGGGTGCGTGGCGTCGTCCGGGGCGTCGCTGGGGAGGCCAGGGAGGAAGCAGGAGGTGGCTAGGGGGGGGGGGAAGCAGGAGGTGGCCGGGGCAGCGTCGGCGAGCGCCACGCCTCGCCTCTGCTCGTCCTCCTGGCAGAGGAGGAAGAGGACAAAGGGGGAGGTGGGCTGGGCCGGCTGGGGAGCTGGGCCAGGTAGGCTGCGAGGTGAGCGCCAGGTAGGCTTTCTACTCTTTTTCTTTTATTTTTTTCTTCTGTTTTGTTTTATTTAATTTCGTTTTGCCACTGTTTTGAATTTTAAACAAATTCAAACAATGCCAAAAACTCCTCTGAATAATTTTATTTGGCTAGATGGACTTTTCCAAAAGCTCATAAAATATTTCAGGGGTATTTGAAATTATATTCTAATTATATGAATATAATTCAAATTCAAATAGCTAATGATTTAAATTCAAAGTCCCAAAAATAAATCCTTAAAAATGTTCAATATTTTGGTTGGGACCAGAACCCTTACCAAAATTATCAAACATTTAAGAAGAGCCTTTTGGAGCAATGAATGAGATTTCTAGGGTTTTTGCCCCTCTTTTATTTAGGGTTTGAGGCTTCCAATATTCCTCAATTCAAGTTTCAAAAATATAGACATGATGCACACATGAAGCTAGCCTAGAGCAATGCCAGAAGCTAGGGATGTGACAACTCACCCCCACTAAACAAGAATCTCGTCTCGAGATTCAAGCGTAGGGTAAGGTGAAAGGGGAACGCAAACTAGCACAATCTTCACGATCCAGGTTGCACTTCAAATGAACGTTGATTCATTCACCATCATTGTCTTGATGTCTTGCTCTGAGAACTCCAACTATCATGACACGAGAGGAAAGGAAAGATCCTAAAAGAATGGTTCTTCTCGAAGGTCGAACAACTCACGGAATGAGACATAGGACCATCTCTCGATTTGAGACACGAGATACACATCAAGAGGGGTGGAAAGAAACGGATGACGAGGGTTCACTAGGTGGACAACAATTCCACACTTAAGAAGGTGGTAATCGATTGTCAACGTATGCGAGGAGTTGGAGTTGCCATGATACCACGACGAAACATCCTGGAGGGGGGGTTGATCCTAGATTATTATCTTAGTGGCAAAAAGAATTACCTTTGATATAGAGATCGTTAAGACTCTCTATATCAGCCTAACGGCAAATCACAGCCAATCGATTGGCGGGGTCAGTAGAATGGCATACTTGGACCTTGGGATGATGCTGGATTACCTTGTTGAAACAACGTAATGGATGAATTTTGCTTATCACCGGGGAATGGAAGAGACCCATGGTAGACATGGGCACATTGGGCGGTGCAAGCCTGGGGCACCAAAATGCAAATGCTGGGATGATTCTGGTACTGGGGAAGAACCCAACAGATAGAGAGTGAATTCACTGTTTGAAAAGTGTCATAGCATTTGCCGAGGAACTGAGAGGAATTCCCAGTTAGAGATTGATGATAACACGTAGTGCTTTGTGCGTGCTCTCAAGAACTTGAGCATTTCCCATTCATCAAGGTTTTACCAACATCCGTGTCAAGGGTCCTGGCAACACAACTTGCTACCATGATGGCTAATGATGGATGATGCAGATGCAAAGGAAGATAACACCTTCTCAGATTTCACCTTAGCGAGGCCAAGGAGATAAAAATCTGGATGATCGACCGAGAGACATTTAGCACTCCGCTTCCAATGTTCTCCTTGATGTGCTAGTATAACCCATTCATAGATATGGTTTGATATCTAAAACATCAAGTAAAAGGTCGGACTTCGGGAACACAAAAATCCATAGGGGCAACTAGGGAGTAAATCCTACGAAATCCCTATGGGGGGGTGGCCAACTTCCTCAAACAAGATACTATAATAATAGGTCTACCGGATGGGTGTGTTGGCCACGACATCCACCTTACCGGTTATCGAGAGACCAATATTATAGTTCTTAGGGAAATGTTCCAACCATCATATCTGCCTGAGATTCAGCTCTGGTTGGTGTTAGGATATTCCAGGCTCATCGAGTCTTAGGAAGAAAAATGAAAGTTTGCAACACAAATCGACGAGATGACGTTGCGGGATTCTCGGGAGATGAACTACGATAGCAAGCTCCAAAACATGAGCTGGTTCTGCTACAAACATGTGAACACGTTGTCCCAGACAAGCATGACCACGTGGTAGTCTTATAATAAAACACTACCGAGTTCAGGAGGGGGAACCATCAACGAGGGTATCGAAGTTCTTTCATAAGTCCGGATTAGCTCTTATGAAGGAACTCCTTCTCCTTGAACAAATCAATCAGTGGCTTGGTGTGCTAGGGATACATATAGATTGAAGGTTGCAAGTCTTCAAACCACAGCATTCTTCGCACGTGTGCATGACTGATTTGGAATGATTCCAAGGAAAGCAACATTGACTTTCTCGAATCCACGGCGGCAACTTGCATCAGATGCACAAGAACTGGAGGAAGTCACTTCTTACATCCGAACATATGCTTCATGAACTAGCATGAACAAATGCTTTCAAAAGTTTCCAACACTAGCTTAATGTTCAACAAAATCATGGAGGAGATAAGGATGTTGTCAATGGGCTCAACAACAATTCATCCGGGTTTCCTTTTAAAAGGAATTCCATAGTTAAGTGAACAAGTGATAGCATTGGTCAGACCCAAAGGATATAATGGTGTATGCTCGAGGGATCAACCACGAGTAAGACAACATTACGAACATCGTTGGTTCCGACTTGATTTGACGATAGCCCACACTCAAATCAAAGGATTGATAAGACAATAGGTCCAGCAACTGATCACAAGGACCAATCGATGAAGATATCATCTTTCTTCAACACACACTACACAAGAATATCCCTTTGGAACGAATTAAGTCAGACAAGCTTTTATCTTCCAACTCTCCAAGTTGTTGTCTAGCTTAACCAACTAGCTCAGGGATATCTAACACCGATTCTTGGAGAGAAGGTGGTTCACAAGAAACCAACTTGATCACGAACTCAACATAGCGGTCAGGTGACAACCCGGTAACACCTCCAAGAAGATATTTGGAAAGTCACGAACCACCGGTATGTTACTAAGCTCGAGAACAATCTTGCTTTTGAGGGCAAGACGATATGATCAAATGAGTGAGGACTTGACAAGATCCTAACTCATCAATCGAAGGGTGCACCGAAATAAGGACTAGGTAGCACGATCAGTCTTAGAAGGATGATTCGAAAACCAACATACTAAGAATGAAATTATTATCCATTAACTACCAAGCAATGGGGTTGCTAGGAGTATTGAGTTCACACATCATGATTCACTTGTCGGCACTCCGGCTGCAACAACACGGAACCGAGGAATGAAAAAGGATGACGAGAAGTATCACTATGTCAAGAATTCACAAAAGGTGGTGCAATTCTCATGAAATTCCTGTCATAAAGAAGGTAATACTTCAGGGTAGAGCAGACCAGAAGCTGGATTGTAACTTGATCTGCGGAACACAACTACTTTGACCCAATCCTAGATATGGATGAGGTACTGGAGTTTGTTTCTCCAAGTCATTCAGGACAGAATGGCTTGACGTACCACAAGGGTAATAGGCATTGATAAACGAATGCATGCATACTCTTGGTATCAATTGATAGACAAGGGTCAGAATGCAACTAAAGAGAGCAACTCAAAGGAACATGCGATTTTCTGAGTTGTGGATGCATGGTTTAGCATGTCGAATGAATTCCACATATTTCTTCCGGATAACCCATGCAGAAAGGTAGAACTGGCAGAGTCACAATGTAGAATCGAGAACCCATCGAGAGCACTCTGAATGTGATCTTTCGATCAGCGAGGAACATCTGCCATAAGCGGTTCATAGTATTTGGAAGAAAAGAATACCACGAACATCGAGGACTAATGCAAAGATTACTAATATCCTGAAGGCACTAGCAATTACTATCAACATGATTTAAGTAGAGTGAATCTCGGGTTCAAAAAACCCAGGAATAGAATACCTACTACTAAGTAGCATCACGGGATGCTTTCGAGACTGATGGCCAGAATCATCACACTGGGAACACAAAACGTTGCTAGGTTACTAGGTGACTCCCTAAATACCTAGGGTCATAATAGTAACTCCAACATAAATGTCAAGGCAACAGAGTACCTCAACTCACTGATTAGTGTGGTTAATCTGGCCCAAAGGAACATTGAAACGGAAGGAAAGAATCTACAAGTGCATCAGACTGTTTAGAAACCTGGAATGACTCGGACAGCATAACGGCTATAATTGCTCAAAAAGATTTGAGACAATCACAAAAATGGTGGCATAACCACTCAGAAGCACAATATCAAGGTCTCGAGATCAATAATTAACATACAGAAGTAGTAGGAACTGAAACGAGGCTTAAGTCCAACAATCTTATAAGTCCACTGATTAGTAACACGTGATCCTGATAGAAAGAAGAGATAGCCTAGTTCTTAATCCCCGTAGAAGAGAAGATGTTGACTCAGATCAGAAGGCCATGAGGTATAAGGAGTAAAAAGAGCCTTACGTTCCATCCCACAATCAATTCCCTTATATAACTAAAGAATTTCTAGACTCAACTTCGACCAGTTTGGCTTAGTAATCCTAAAGGCAGTCAAGCTCTGATACCAACGCTGTCAGGACCCCGACTCAATGCCACATCGATCTAGCATGTAACACCTCATATCACTTTGCGGCCTCACGCACGGTATTCCCACGGGTGTCGCCTTACCTTTGCCCGGGACCGTTTGCGCCTTTTGGCACATGTATATGACAGTGTCGCTAGCATCCATATGATAAGGAGCCCGGACTGACATGGCTAGTCGTAAACCCAAAGCGGCACAGACTTACAGGGACAGGCATCCATGACCCAGCATCGAACGTGTCGGTCATCAGCGAGTGAATCCAGGCTGTAGCACTGGGCTAGCAGGACTCCGGTGAACCGGGCTGTAGCGGGCTAACAGGACTCCGGTATTCATCGCGTGACATTTCCCCGAAGGGACAGACACAGGAACGAAGAAGGACACATGCCGGCCAGCCTAAGTGTTCCGGAGCAGTAGCAAGTTACCATGGCTCGGTGGAAACACTAGGAGACATTTCCCCGTAAGAGAGGCTACTAAAGATAAACAACTAGATGGTCAGATCCCACACATACCAAGCATTTCAATAACATACACACAATATGCTTGATATGTGCAAATACAACATGGCATCACAACATGACTCTATGACTCAAGTAATCTATTCAATAGGCTCCGAGGAGCGAGATATTACAAACATGGGTCTCATGACCCAACATTCAGAGCATACAAATCAAGCACAAGCGGAAGCTATCATGTCTGAGTACAGACAGCTATAAATGAAAAAGGCTGAGAAGCCTGACTATCTACCAAATCCTCCCGAGGCACAAGATCGTAGCTGAGGTAACAAGCTAAACGTCGAAGACCACGCGGAAATACTAGTGAGACTGAAGTCTCTCTGCAAAAACATAAAATAGGCAAACGTGAGTACAAATGTACCCAGCAAGACTTACATCAGAACTATCTACGTATGCATCATTATCAACAAAGGGGATGGTGGGGTTTAACTGCAGCAAGCCAGCTTTGACTCGGTGGCTATCCTGAACTACGACTGCGAGTAACTCTTTTGAGGTGGCGCACACGAGTCCACATATTCACCATATCAATACACCACTATGGATCCGCTCCCGTCTCCCTACGAGAACGCCATCCATAGCACTCACGCTTATCTTGCGTATTTTAGAGTATCCACTTTCACTTGTCTATGAACTGATATAAGCAACCCAGAAGTCCTTTTCCGCGGACACGGCTATTCGAATAGATGATGTTAACCCTGCAGGGGTGTACTTCTTCATACATGTTTCCACCACTTAGCGTCTGCACACGACATGTGCTCGGCAGACTTCAAGCGAAAGCCGACGTGGGTGTAGACCACGACCTACCTAAACACTCAAGTCTCTAGTCCAGGTTTATCGCCTATTCGGGTTCCATCCATGAGGAGATCCGGCCGGAGTTTCGCTCACAGCCCCAAACGATGTGAACAGGGTTCCCGAGATACCAAACGGGCATCCGGTACACCGTGCCACGTACCTACCGCATCACAGCCCACCCCTATGGTCAGCGCTGTCCACGGCCTCCAGTAAGCTACAAACACCAGAAACTACTTGCAACTCCTGGACAGAGGACTAGGGTGAATAAGAAGTCGAGCGGGGTCATATTTCAGGGCCCAATGTATGGTAGTAGCTGAATCATGGATCACAAACACAGAACTCAGTTCCTGAGGACGGCTGCAATGAGACAACCCACCATGTACTCCTACATGGCCTCTCACCGCTACCTTTACCAAATCGTGTTCACACACTTAGCTCACACACAATAGGACATGTTCACACGCCTCTGATTCATCCCCGATGAACCAGACCTGACTCAACTCTAAGCAGTAGCAGGCATGACAAACAAGCATGAATGAGTAGGCACAACAGGGCTCAAACAATTCCTACTCATGCTAGTGGGTTTCATCTATTTACTGTGGCAATGACAGGTCATGCAGAGGATAAAGGGGTTCAACTACCGCAGCATGTAACAGTTGAATCGGTGTTGTCCTAATGTAGTAAAAGAGAGCAGGAGCGAGAGAGTGGGATTGTATCGGAATGAACAAGGGGGTTTTGCTTGCCTGGCACTTCTGAAGATAACATTGAGTCTTCATCAGTGTCAACGATCACATCATCGGTATCACGTCTATCGAGAGGGGACAAATACCGGCAACACAGAAGGGAACACAATCAATGCAATGCACAATATGATGCATGATCATGACATGGCAAAATGAATGTGTTTTGGGCTAATGCAACTAGCAACAGATTAAATGAAGTTGGTTTGAATACAAGATTCAAATTCAAACTCCATATATGATTATTCAAATGCCATTTAATTGATTTGTGCTAAACAGCAGCTATAAGTTGTTCTAACATGCATGAAAATGGTACAGATGGATTCCTTGAATTTTTCTGATAATTTTTCATATATAAATTATTTAATTTGGAGTTACGGTTAATTTTCTATGAATTATTGAAGTTTTAGGCATTTTCTGTAATTTCAGAATTAAATTAAATCCAGAAATGATTTATTGCGTCAGCCCCACGTCACAGTGACGTCAGCAGGGTCAACGGGCTGGTCCAGGTCAAACCTGACGTGTGGGGGCCACACGTCAGTGACACAGGAGCTAATCCCGGTCAAACCCAGCGCTGACTGGGGTTTGACCAGGGGTGGGGCCCGCTGTCAGTGGCCTAGTGGGTGATTAGCGGGGTAGTTAGTCCCTAATGACCGGCCACATCAGCTCCTGCCGGAGTTTCGCCGGCGGCGACCATTCCGCACGGCGGGGGAACGCCGGACTTGCACTAGGGGCATCGGATCGACGCGCCAAGGGCACCAGGAGGTAGCCCACGCCCGTGCGCATCTAGAGGAACCAACGGGAGGTGCGGGGGTGGCCGGGGTTCGCCGGAGGCGAGCTCGCGGCGGCGGCCGGAGCTCGGGCAACAGCGGAGATGGCGCTATGGTGCATGGGAGGAGGGGCTGGTGGGCGCTACGGCCTCCTGGGAGTTCTCTGAGCACAGCGGTGTGCTCGGATTCGAGCTGTGGTGGCTCTAGCCACGCCGGCGATGAGGCACGGCGGCGGCGGGCTTCGGGCACGGCAGCGCTAGCGCTAGGGAGCGTGCGGAGCGACGGGAAAAAGGGGCGAACGACAGAGGAGCTCACAGCGGTTCCGCAGGGTTGGTCAGTGGGCTCGGGGATGTCCTGTCGGCGGCGAATCGAACGGCGGCGAGCTTCGGTGGCCGGCGACGGAACGGCGATGATGGCGGCGTTGCGGGGCTTCCGGGGGGGCCGTGGGTCGGTGGGGAGGAAGGAGGGGGTCGAGGCGGAGCTCGCAAGCACAGCGAGGGGTCGAGGGGGAGACGGTGGGTGCGGTGGTGCTCGTCGGTGGCGGCGGGCGCATTCGGTGAGCGAGAGGGAGAGGCGAACAGGGGGGAAGAGGGGCACGGGGAGAGGGGAGCGGTGAAGGGGGTGCGTGGCGTCGTCCGGCGCGTCGCTGGGGAGGCCAGGGAGGAAGCAGGAGGTGGCTAGGGGGGGGAGCAGGAGGTGGCCGGGGCAGCGTCGGCGAGCGCCACGCCTCGCCTCTGCTCGTCCTCCTGGCAGAGGAGGAAGAGGACAAAGGGGGAGGTGGGCTGGGCCGGCTGGGGAGCTGGGCCAGGTAGGCTGCGAGGTGAGCGCCAGGTAGGCTTTCTACTCTTTTTCTTTTATTTTTTTCTTCTGTTTTGTTTTATTTAATTTCGTTTTGCCACTGTTTTGAATTTTAAACAAATTCAAACAATGCCAAAAACTCCTCTGAATAATTTTATTTGGCTAGATGGACTTTTCCAAAAGCTCATAAAATATTTCAGGGGTATTTGAAATTATATTCTAATTATATGAATATAATTCAAATTCAAATAGCTAATGATTTAAATTCAAAGTCCCAAAAATAAATCCTTAAAAATGTTCAATATTTTGGTTGGGACCAGAACCCTTACCAAAATTATCAAACATTTAAGAAGAGCCTTTTGGAGCAATGAATGAGATTTCTAGGGTTTTTGCCCCTCTTTTATTTAGGGTTTGAGGCTTCCAATATTCCTCAATTCAAGTTTCAAAAATATAGACATGATGCACACATGAAGCTAGCCTAGAGCAATGCCAAAAGCTAGGGATGTGACATTGGCTGTCGGAGGAGGGGAAGAAGATCTTAGGCATCTGGAGATGGAGCCCGAGGTACTGCTCCACTATGATGGAGGGTTTCATCGTTGGAGCAGCTCCGGTGAGTTGTACGACGCCGAGGCTGAAGCAGGACAAGAGAGACAACAAACAACGTTAACCTGAGTGGAATTCTAATAGCATCTCCAATACATGACGCAAAATACATAACCACAAATTGCTAGATGTAAAATACATCAGCCGCTCATCTCTGAACTTAACTGTTGAAACTGAATTTAACTGTCGAAACTAAACTTAACTGTCGAAACTGAACTTAACTGTCGAAACTGAATTTTGATGTCGAAACTGAATTTAGCTGTTAAAACTGAACGCACTAGTAAGGTGAGGCTACACATCGGTCGACTGACTTTTTCATCTCTAGTCAGTCGACTTTGCAGCCGTTGGATACGAAATCAAGGGCCTGCAGTTCATCTTCAACCTCTACCCCCCTAAGCCAGCCAAACAGCAGCCCCCAGCCGCCCGCGGCCGGCAGTGCACCGCCCCGCCCGCCCCGAAAACACTCCCCACCGCCGGTCCACCACCGCCCCGGCCATCCCTCTAGGTCCCCCCATGCTGAGCCTTTTCTCCGGCGATCCCCACGCCACCGTCCCGCCAACGCCCTGCCATCACCGGCGACCACCGCCCCCATCCTGAACCCTAAGATAGATAGTGGGGTACCTCTCTCGTGAGCCCCCCTCCCCGCTACGGCTGGTTCTTCCTTCACCCCAGCGGCATCGGAGTGAAGTGTAGCTAAATCGAAGCAGCATCGCAAGCAAGAGCAAGAGCGAGAGCAGCAGCGCGAGCAAGAGCAATAGCAAGAGCAGACTAGGCAAGGGACCGAGAGCAAGAGCAGAGCAGCAGCGCAAACGAGAGCTAAAGCAACAGCAGGTCCTACTGATGTGGACGTCGCCGCCGAGGGAGCGGCGCCATGGAGGAAGTGGCCGGTGACGCCGCCGTGGATGGAGCCGCGCCGTGTCGGCTCAGGACCGAGCGCCGACAGCACCGTGATATCGAATCAAGAAGAAAATGTCGCGATTAGTGTACAACCTCTTTGGTGGCGCCGATTAGGCCGCAGCTTCATCCAAGGAAACGGTGATGATGATGCTCTTCCGGTGGTGCAGGTGAAGATGGCGGTGTGGGAATGGAGGTGGCGCGAAAGACGAGGGGAACGTTGGGGCAGCTCCTTGGAGGTGGAGGACGGGGTGGCCGAACTGGCGGGACGATGAGATCGACGACGAATCCTCATCCGATACGGTGGATGAGGGACGTCGAGGTGTTGCTGTGGACGACGTCGTCGGGGAAGAGGCTCCGGCTGGGTGGCGGACGGAGCAGGGTTTGGGGTGTTCGTTGCGGGTTTTCACGGCGTCGGTGTATGAATGGGTGGGCGGATGGGATGGCAGTGGGGAACCATGGCTTAGAGACGCGCTTGTCCGAAATGTGGGGTAAGTTACGAAAGTACCCCCACCGATTTGAGGCGGTTCTTTCGGTTCAGGGGTACCACGGGCATTTCACGTCTCGGGATTTCACAGGAGCTGGGAGTTTTCGCGCGCGTTGTAATTTCAGAATAGCAACGCGCGGGTTGAGATGGAGGGAGTTGCCGGAGCACAGCGAGACAAAGATATATCTTAAATATTTCGGGCTAACAAGGCACGGGTTGAAGAGGCGGGAGTTTCGCAACACGATAGACAGAGACGCTAGCTTGAATTTTCGGCATAACAAGGCACGGCTTGAAATTTCAGAAGAACAAGCTTAACGTGTACCAAAAAAGACAATTTGCACCTCAACACGCACAACACACACACAAATACCATTTAGACTAGAGTAAGGTACACGTGCATTGCACGCATGAGATTTGGCAACCAAATTATGAATAAATACCACATTATAGCATGCAAGCTTTGAGTCATATATGCATGATGTAGATGTTCGTTTAATTCTTATAGTTCATTTCATTCAAAATCATCTAGTTTTTATAAGAAAGCTAATCTATTTTAATATTCATGGAATTGTGCGTCGTAAGACATAAAGTAAAAACAAATAATGGCAAATCATGTAGAAAAACATTTGGGCAATTCTGATATGGAAGATTCTAGAACAAATAAGAAGTGCTTGTGTTTTGATGTTTGTGCATTATGCTTAAGTTCAACCATGGAGTCTTCTAGATTATACATGTGGCGAAATCTGGTGGAATCTAGATGATATCCAACAGCCAGTAGTGCTCAAATTTGCCATCTTTAGACCATCAGATTCGCCTCATCCAACAACCATCTTTCAAAGTTAAAGTTACCCGCACACAATATATAAAAAATATAAAATATAATATAGATATAGGGGTATAGATATAGATATGTGATGCAAAAGCCGCCCATCATCTCCAATTAGAATAGTGTGTCCATGCAGGGATGCGACGTGGCCAAATGATGTCTGCCATCGGTATCTCAAATTCAAATCAGTCTGACCTTGTTCAATGTGTATACATTACAACATGCTCGTTTCCAAACCACACCCCGCAGATCTCCGTTATATTCATGCATGCATGCGTTTCAAACATCAGGATCTCTTATTCAAATATTTGAATTCAACTTTACATTGATTGTGACCTCACCTATTCAGCTATTCTTTTACACCCACACAGTAGTCTTCTCTTTATAATTGTACCACTAACTTTCTCTTGTGCATGCATGCACACACACTACCAGTCAGCATTATCCATCGCACGCATACAATCTTTTTGTTTAGGTCGGTCTCCCATGAAGGCACACACCAACACACATCCCCCTCTCCATCATATCGGGCATTCTTTATCTCTCACGCGTGCATGCACAACGATCGATGTTCCTCTATGTATGTGTGTATATAGATAGGTCTTTCATAGTTTTCCACACAGACCGATTAATCGATATATCCAGTGAGGTCTCACCCTCTTTCCCACGTCCACATCGATCAATCTATACCTCTCTATATAGGATTAACATATATAGCTAATACACCCACATTAATTATGTATCCAACGTCCCCCTCTCATCATCCATGCCTTCCGCTTCATCTCTCAGATGTGTGCACAATGGCGAAGACAGGGGCAGTAAGGGCCCTGCCCCCCTCCCCCTAACATCACTATATATCAAGGCTAATATGAATGTGATCATTAGACAATTGCTGCTAAAAATGGTTTAAGTCCATGAATTGAACCTCCTCGTAAAGGATTAGCAATGCTTGGCCCCCTAGCTCATTTATTTTTCATGGCTCCGCCACTGCGCGCATCAGCGCATGTGTTCGCCCCCTCTCTCTAAATATCGATCTCGCACTTGTGCATTCCTTCATAGTCTCCCTCCACTCATCCCCTCGCACCATCTTCTAGCCCCCCACTGGATTTTGCCACATGTACAATCTAGCAGACTCCATGGTTGAACTTAAGCATAATGCACAAACCTCAAAACAACGGTGGTTCTCTTTTGTTCTAGAATCTTCCATATCATAACTGCCCAAACTTATTTCTAGTTGAATTGCCATTAATTGTTTTTACTTTATGCTTTACAACGCACAATTCCATGAATCATAAAATAGATTAAGGGCTTCTTTGATTCAAAGGATTCTCAAAGGAATTTTGGAGGATTCTAATCATTAGGAATTTTTCCTATCTTGGTTGTTTGATTCGTAGGATTGTAAACCATAGGAATTTTTCCATATGATTCATTTGCACTAGATTTCATAGGAAACATCCCATCCACTCAAACCTCTTTGAAAGAATTCTGCATTTTTTCTATGCACAATCAAACACTCGTACAATCCTGTAGGATTCAAGACGACATTCCACTATAATCCCATGTTTTTCCTATTCCCGCGTTCTTAGCTTTTTTATAAAAACTAATTGATTTTGAATGAGATGAACTATAAGAATTAAACGAAGGGCTACATCAGGCATATAAGACTCAGAGCTTACATGCTATAGTGTGGTATTTATTCATAATTTGGTTGCAAAATCTGATGCGTGCAATGCACGTGTACCTTACTACTACTTCGAGTATGTGCAAAACACATAAATTAGAATACCAATGGCACGCTACATGGTGTCTCTCTTACAGTTCATGAAGCCATGTGGCACATGTGTAGGCGTTGTCGCGACCTCCTTGCGTGGATTGATCACAGTGACGTGTTGCTGGTTCTAGAAGAATGTACTCGTCCTCCCTGAGCCATACTGGCGGTACATGCATGAAGCGAAGATGTGCACGCACGCCATGCACGCACTCATTCCTCGCACGCACACGCGGGTACACGGGCGGACGCAATTTTGTACCAAGATCCACCCCATGTGATAATTTGACACGTGTAAAGTCGTTCACGTCATTGATGGTCAATTAATACAGCGCATGCAAATTGAGTGGACATGAGGGCGGAAGAAAGACATTATTACTCCACTGCGCGCATGCGAGTAGTTAAATTGTGGGTTGCTAGTAGTACTTCCATTGGTCTCCTTCATATTTTGTGCCAATTTTTGACAGTAACATAATATTTACGCATTTGAGCGGTGTAGTACTTGAAATTTATGTTCTGCTAAACTCATCGGGAGCCGTTTCGGGCCTCGAAACCAAAACCATCAGTTAATCTTTACCTTGTTCCAATCACATTTGAAAGCCTGCTCACACCTACTAGTAGTACGTACCAAACCTGAACGTGTTCCCACTATGCAGGTATTGGTACTAGTGCTAGTACTTAAGTTATAAAAAGGGGAACTACCTAACCAAAAATCACTCTACCTTTCCTCCTCGTAAGTGCTTCTTCTTCGTCCGTCGTTGCCATGGCCGGTGAGCAGAGCTCTAGCTCGAGAACTATTCATAACAAGGGAGCGACAACCAAGGCTGCGGAAAAAAAAGAGGGCTCGCCGCCACATAGAGACCTCGAAAGATCTCTCATGGGCAGGCGATGGCTCCCAGGAGCGCCCTAGCCGCGGAGGCGAACATGCCGAGCCGGCGGAGCTGGAGTCGTTATCCCTCGACGGCATGCCCGATCAGCTCAATAAGCAGAATGAGTTCATCCAAGGCTTGATGGAGTTGTTGAAGGAGAGCCTCGACGACATGCCCGTTGGGCTCAATCAGCAGGGGAGTTGACCGTTGGCTTGGTGATCTGAAGAAGAGCATTGCCTCGGAGAAGAAGGCGACCGGCGAAATCCTGCGACTTCGGGAGGACAATGCGAAGCTCTACCATGAGATCGACCTGTTGAAGGAGAAGAACGCCGGCTGGAAGAAGCTGCACGAGAATAGTAGTTCCTCGATGAAGATGCTGCAAGCCCTTGCCATGGAACAGAAGGAAGAGTTGGCAAAGCTCCGCATCAAGCACCCGGCTGCTGTCAAGGTACGTAATATGGCCGTGGAACAGATGATGAAGGCTCGCGTCGAGAAATGCCGCGTCATGGACACAATGATGAAGATGGCGGAGGAGACGCACAAGGAGATGGAGGTCATGGAGGCGACGAAGAAGTAGTTACGACTCCGCGGTGAATTAGATCATTTGGGGTGATAATCTTCCTTCTTTGTTTGCTCCTGTGTTTCATCTTTTGCTTCGAGTGTTTTGCCGCACGTGTCATGTTCTCTGCGAGGCATGAATAGAATAATGTTTTTTTGAGGGAATGAATAGAACAATGCTAACAATGAGATGAGTAGCAAATTAGATCATTTTTTATCGCCATATGGCACTGGGCTGCAGTGTTTCGTGCTCCTCCGTCGCAGTACTACTCCAATGGAAAACTTGAGTATACCGCACGGTTCTTTGCTCCTCCTCGATCAGGTCGTCGGCGCATTTATATGAGCAGTCAAATCACAAGGCCCCGCCTTCCGATAGTAATGAGCCGTCAAATCACAAAGGCCCTCGCCTCTCGTGAAACCGACCAAGCTATACTGCCCCACCCTCTAGCCTTTTAAAAAATGTATACTTTTGTACAACAGTAGTATCGATGGATTGCGCCATGGAGCAAAGCTTGAAATTAAAAAAAAGGTGGTACATATAGAGAGCGCTCGTCGCCAAATTATGCATATAGTACTATTAAAAAGGCTAGTCACAATAATGGTGTCCAACACAACCCACCCCTCAAATAAAACTAAGAGGGTGCTTGGATATGTTTTAGTCCCATGACTAAAAGTAGTGGGACTAAAACATGCTAGCCTCACCCATGCTTGGATACAAATACTAAAAAGGCTAAAATCAAGTTAATGAGAATTTATTATCCTCCAAACCCTCCAATCCAGAACTCGCCTGTGTTAAAGGAGAGGAGTTAAATGAGTAGAGAGAGGACTAATCCACATTTTAGTAGGGGTACCCCTGACTAAAAATTTTAGTCTCAAGACTAGTTTTAGCCCCTCTTTAGTCAGGGGTGCTTGGAACTTTATCCTCTTAAAGAGACTACTTTTAGTCAGACTAAAATAAGTCCCTTGGATCCAAGCACCCTCTAAGCATCCTGGAATTCTTTGACAAAACTAAACACCCTGAAATTCTTTGACAACTAAACTGCTGGCTATATGATGTTGGCCATATATATTGTACGTATATAATGTGAAGAAACGCGTGGTAGTACTATACCAACTAAAAGATGAAATGTAAGAAATACTAGTATGTGCGTACTGAAGAGTTAAAGTAATGAGAAGAAACATAACATAGTTCTGCTGGGGGCTCAGCACAACACACCCCTCAAATTAAATTAACCACACCTGAAATTAAACTTTGCAACTATTCCGGTAGACACTGCATTAGAACCACCATGAGCAACAACACTGCCACCTTACTCGGAGTCCTCGTCCACATCCTCGACTTCGTCCTTGTCCCTCTTCCTCTTGGCTGATACTTCTTTGCTTGAACCGCACACTTGGTTGTTGCTCTTCGTCCAACCCTTGTAGATATTGAAGCAAAGGTAGCCATCCATTGCAGCGTAGTGGATGTGGTCTATATCTAGTACATTCCGCTGCCATGCATGACGATGAAACGTGTATGGAGGTTTCTCCAGTTTACCGTACGAAGGATGAACCATGGCTCCTGCCAGGGTCAGCAATGAAGGCTGACAAGGGGACACCAGCCGATTCTTCTGGAGGTCGAAGGGGTTGCCTACAAGGAGACCTATCCGACGCAGGACATCCCTGTCGTTCTTAAAGTCTACAGTAACGAATTTGACTAGGTTGCTCTCGAGGAAGTCCTTAAAATCTTGGCACTCAACGTCGGCATGGCATATGTGGTAGACCAAGCATAAGTCATGCACGCGAACCTGGATCACGGCGGGCTTCTTCCTCTCTTCGTCCTTTAGATCCTTCTCTGGTCCCAGGACTGTGCTGTACTCAACATCTAGCCTAGCGACCCATTCATCATTTGAGTTTTCGAACATGCGTCTGAAGCGAGAAAGGCATCATTTCACCATCGCGGAAGAACGGGTGTAGATGATGTCGAACTCATCACCGGTGATGGTTCTAATCTTGTACCCACCGCCGATCGTGGAGATTTGGGACGTCATGGATTTGGGAGGAGGTTTAGGATTAGTGGAACTGCCGTAATGTGAATGGACAGGACGACTAGGAGCGAACCGCCGTAGTATTGAAGGACGTGCGGGGATGAGTAGGAGCGAACTGCCAGCGTGCGAACGGCAGGGTAGTGGCTTTCCATTCTCCCATGATACGGGCTTCCGAGAGCCCTTGGATCTGAGATTGAATGGTTGCATGGCGTGATTCTAGACCTATGGGTGAATATCCTATCCTGGAGGGTTATTCTGCAAATTTTCAGTAACTTAGCATGCGACCGTTTGATCTCAGATCTAAGTGTTGCCAGCAGCCCGTATCATGGTCGCGCCTAGCACGACCGTCGCGTCGCTCGCGCAGTCGCGCCCTTGGAGATTTAACACGGTGCGTTAGGCTATCTGATGTTGGCATGTCATACATAGTCATCACTTAGTCACTCATACTACAACAAGGTTGGCTATAAGGTTGGCTATAAGTGTATTTTTTACTCCTCTCTATCTCTTTCTTCGTACTCCCTCCGTCCCATAATATAAGAATGTTTTTGACACTAGTGTAGTGCCAAAAACGTTCTTATATTATGGGACACATGGAGTACTAGTATTTATTGCATTTGCCAAGGAGTGACCTCTTCCAATGAAATGGTTTTGCTAAGTTTGCTTCATTTAATTAGCTATTGACTCAAAATTGTCTTTTCACCTAGGTACACGCGCTTAGCACTGTTTCTTCCTTGGGTCACCAAACTAATCTCTCTCTTCTTGATTAACTTGCCACATCAGACTTTATGCCTATGTGGCAAGCTTAAGCACCTGTAGGAGCAAGTAAAGGTAAGTACAATAGTGCGCTTTACATGGCATTTTTGCATATGTGGAGGAAAGAGATTCAAGGAAAAAAGTGGAGAAGTGGGCTCTCATGCAAGAGCCAGCCTCTACTACATGGTGGAGCATTGGGAGAGGCACCTGTATGGAGGTGGTCAGGAATCGGGAGACTCACACTGGTCGTAGCGCCGCAGTTAAAATGATAATGGCAAGTCAAATCACGGGGCCCCACCTGTCTAGCAGTAACTCGCTGTCAAATCACACAACCCTACGTTTGCAGCAGCCTACTCCCTCGTCTTCTTGCATCTCTGTCGAACCAACTAGGCGGAACTGCCCCGCCGCCTACCGTGCAGGAAAAGCCCCGCCCTCGACTTTTAAATAGTATACAGTATACTAATTTTGTATCCATGGATTGCGCCCGCGCCATGGAGCAAAGCGTCTAGAAAACGGAGGAGAGATGGTGGTCTTGCAATAGAGAAGAGGGAGACGCGAGACGGTGGTTTTGGAATGGAGATGATGGAGAGGAGAGGAGGTGGTTTTGCAATGGAGAAGATCAGAAGAGGGAGAGGCGAGACGGTGGTTTTGGAATGGAGATGATGGAGAGGAGAGGAGGTGGTTTGGCAATGGAGAAGAGGGAGAAGAGCGTGCGGCAGCGATTTAGGATTGGACAAGAGGGCCGGTGCGCTGTGACTGGATCAAAATCAAAATCAATTTACCCTTCAATTAAAAAAAGCGACCCACATTACCTAGTCTCCCTTTTATTCTGGGTCATAATTGACCATGATTTTCGCACATAAAATATATGTTATACGTTGCAAAAATAATATGATTTGAAAGTACATTCAGATACGAACCAAACGATACAATTTTTGGTGACATGCATTCACATTTTGCTTGTCAAATACAGTACGTGGTCAAACTTTGACCCAAAATACGCAAAACAACAAAAAAATACTTCCAAGACCAGCACCGTTCTTCCGCTCTTCTCCTCTTAAACCACCGCCGCTCCTCTCCTGTTCCAATCTAAATGCAGCGCCGCTCCTCTCCTCTTCCATTTCAAAACCACCACCACTCCTCTCATGTTCCAGTCCAAAACCAGCGTCGCTTCTCTCCCGTTCTAATCCAAAACCAGCGCTGCTCCTCTCCTCTTCCATTCAAAAACCACCGCCGGTGAGTGAAGGTGTTGTGGAGAAGTAGATCGATGGAGGAGTACAACCGATACGTGAGGATCGCAGACGGCGACCCTGTGAAGCTAGCTAGGATGTTGGAGATACAGTCTTGGTTTGACAACAAGGACCAACTAGCGGCGACGGCGACATCCATGGCCAAATATCTACAACAGAGCAAAAAGGCGGCGATACTCCCAGAGGGAGTCGCGCCGGAGTACATAGAGCTGCTCCTCTGGGCCATGGAGCAAACAGATTCGCCGAATCCGATCGTGATGGAGCGGTGGTGGGAGTATCGATCCCAGATGGAGCATCCACCAGAGATTGAAGGATCGAGCATCTACAGGGTGTCGATTGTGAGGGTGTCCTGCCAGAGCGAGCCGGTGGAGTCTTCATCGACCAAACCCAACTGCAAGAGGAGAAAAGCAGCTGGCCCAATGACGCTTCCCCGCCATCATCTCCCTCGCCGTTCACATCGTCTCACGGGGCGGCTGTCTGCCGCCGAGGAATAGGAGGGGCTGCCCCCCCAGCCCAATAGTCGGGCAGGTTGTGAATTGTCAGGAGGAGCTTAGGGTTGTCAGTATTTGCAGGTTGTGAATTGTGTTTTGTGTTGTGTATTTTGAGAGTGCTTTCAGACATGAATGTGTTTTGAATTTCAGATTTGCAGTATTGAGCATATGAAATATTTTATGAATTCTAGATATCTATTATTAGCACTTAAAAAAATGTAGTTTCATAGGACTATAAAAGTGCAGACAATGTGATTCTCAGAGAAGAAACTGCAAGTTTCAGTTTCAGATAAGAAACTCCAAGTTCAATTTCAGATAAGAAGCTGCAACTTTCAGAGGCAGAGCATTTATATTAACACGGCCTTTTCAAACAAGGTTAACATCATGTTGGAAGTTTTATTCATGGTCGAAAATGGAACTACCAGCCAGTTAACATCATGCTGATCAATATTCATGCATAGCACATCTTCATATGATGCAAAGTCAAAATGCCCACACAATGTCGAGTGTATGAAACACAGAGAAAACGAGGGACAAAGTTTTTGGCAAGTGTTGGACGTGGTTTTGGGCTGCCCCGTCCAGGCTTTCATTTTTAACATGCACGGCCCACGACCTTGGATGGGAGGTCCATAGGCTTGTTTGTATTTTCTTAGGGCCGTCATGTATCGACCGGCCTATGGACCTCCCATCTGAGGTTTTATTTTTGGTAGCCCAATTTATGTTTTTTTTAAGAAAACGCAGAGGTCTGTTCTATTTTTCTATATAAGAATAGGAACGCCAGGTCCAACTTATGTTTCCCTTCTAACTATATTATATATATTTAAATTATTTTATATGTTGACTGTTTAGTTCACATAATTGGCAAATAGATGACCGCTCTCGCGATCCCCTTCGCCCCCGCCACCACCTCCACCCTCGCCGCCGCCCCCGCCACTATCTCCACCCTCGCCGCCGTCATAGATCTCGCCGCCACCCCCCGCCTCCTGACTCCGGGCGGGCCTGCCCCCCTCAGCAAATCCGCTCGCGCGCCCCATGGAGTCACCGGCCATATCCATGGGGGAATGGCTGGAAGACATGCAGATGTACAAGATGCATCTCCCACATGTCTACAAAGCCTTCCCGCGGATGCTCCAGCCGCTCAACTCTATCGCGCCGGCGGTGCTGCGGGAGACTTGAGGGAGGAGATGGAGGGAGCGGGTGATGCGGATCCGCGACGACGCTCTCTCCTGGACCCAGTGCAAGCGCGAATGGAGGGAAGCAGAGGAGGAAGCTGCGAGGGAGGAAGCCGAGGAGGGACTGAATTCGTTCTCTCACTCGCGCCGGTATGCTCGGATGTACAAGGATCATGTGGATTGGGAGCTGCTAAATCTAGCCCTGTGGATCTACTTCGATGGAGATTTCTTGGAGAAGCGCGGCATGCCCCACCCCAGGGAGCCGCCGATTGCGTTCGTTCGATGGGCGAAAGGAGAAGTGAATTCAGGAGATCCACGTTGTGCTGCGAGATGGGAATGCTTGACTAGACTCATGCCCACCAGCACGCCACCGGAGCCGGAGCAGGTGGATCCCCTACCTTACCTCTCCCCCAAACCTGCAGAAGATTGAAATTAGGCTTGCAATCTGCTTCAATTGAGCTGTCTGGTGGTTATTTCTGCTTCCTGAGAGACAACATCCGGCTGGAGGATGAGAAGGAACCAGGAACTCCGATGAATTTCCCCTATCACAATGGGGAGAGCGCTGGTTGGGCAGTGGTACGGCCCACCTCCACCTCAAATGAGGGCACAATCTGGGCAGGCTCCTGTAATAGCCCAAGATCAATCTGCTGGTGGTTCTGACTCTCGTATCAGTGGGAAATCTCAAGGCAAGAATCAGCAAAAGAAGAGACAGGACATCCAAAAAACTGCTCCTGCCCCTGCTTCGGGCCTTTTGGCATACTTTGAGGTGATCTGCTACAACTATGGAGAACCAGGGCATCATTTGGAGAAATGTGTCAAGCCCAAGAGTTGTTTTATCTGCAAAATGGTTACCCATAAAGTTGAGAATTGCCCTGTCAGAAGGAAAACCCACAGTTCTGCTAGATATGTTGGAAGTGCTGCTCCAGGATTAGGGTTCTACCACATAGACCCACGTGGTGAAAATGCTCAGTATCATGGCTCCCTGAAGAATGTGGGGATTGTCCTGGTAGAAGTTGGTGCAGTCACCAAGCAGGAACTTGCCACTGAGTTTGCAGACATTTACAAAACCAACTGGCCCTGGCCAATCAATGCCCTAGATGAGTGGACATTCTTGGTCAAATTCCCTCCTGAAATAGATGTAGTTCAAGTTGCCGGATACCCCTGTTTTGGTCTCAAAAAAGACAATGTTGTAGTCAATGTTGAAGTCTGGAAAGGCAGGATTGAGGCTGAAGAGGACCTCCAGGAAACTTGGATCAAGATTAGGAAATTGAACCCCCAAATGGTGTGACTGGATTATGCTGGATCAAATCACTTCCACTCTGGGGGTCTTACTGGATGTGGATTGGCAGCATAATTTCAAGTCATTCTATGAAACTGTTAGGGTCAAAATCTTATCTAAAGATCCCTCCAAATCTCTGCTGAAAGGTTTTTTGGAGTTGGGAACAAAATCTACAGGCTACTCATTGAGGCAGAGTCCTTAACCCCCACTAAAACTGGCACCTCCACCAACCTCTCTGCTGGTACATATGTCTCTGCAGCTGAAACTGGTACCAATCTTACTGAAGATGCTGAATCCAACAGGAGCTCTAGATCTGAATTAGATAATGGGCCTGCTGCCAATTCTGGGGCCCCTAACATCAGAGGACAGTCTTTTGGACACAATCAGATGCTTGGAGAAACTACACCCACTTCAGTCCTCAAGACACACCTCCCTGATTCTCCATACACTCCTCAACTCAGCATCCAGGAAAAGATCTTGAATTCTGTGCTTGATGGAACTGATGGATTCAACCTCCTCAGGGAAATGGAGCTCCTGGAAGATGATGATCTGATGGAATTAGAAGGTTCTGTAGATCTACAAGAGGATCAAGAGTCACTTGTTGAAACAACTGAACTCCCAGACAATTTGGACTCAAAATACAACTCTGACTTCCCTGCCCTTCCTAAGGAGAAGCACCTTCCCAAATGGGGTCCTGTTCAAGCCACCAGAACCAGTGCCAGGGTAGCTGGTGACAAGAGAACCATTATTGAAAAGGCTCAACAGCTCAAAGAGGTTCAGAACCTGGAAGTGCAAAAACCCCAGGGTATGAAACACACTTCCTTATCCATCTTTAATGATCCTTCATTCAATGCCATTGCTGCTAAGATTGGTGTAGATGTTACTTCTCTTAATGATGGCATTTAATGCTCTTCCTTTATTTACCCTCACCAAAACAGATCTGAAGGCTCTGTGTGTGAGAATTTTTCTCTAGATGATAGTTCTAGTTTAGACTGCCTTCGATAAAGTTGACCTTGATTTCCTTATGAAACTCCTAGAGCTTAGAGGTTTTGGGGGTAAATGGACTAGTTGGATCTAGTAACTTACTCATGGGGGGTCTGTTGGGGTCAAGTTAAATAACTGTGAAAGTGATTTTTTCCTTGCTGGTAAAGGCCTTAGGCAAGGTGACCCCATCTCCCCGCTTTTGTTTAATTTAGTAGTAGTCGTTCTTACTAAAATGCTAAGCAAAGCTGCTGATCACAGTCTGATTGCAGGGCTCTGTCCTGAGGTCTGCCCTGGTGGCATCATCTGCCTTCAATATGCAGATGATACTATCCTTTTTTTAGACAATGACTCCACACATGCTAGCAATCTGAAAACTGTTCTAACCTGTTTTGAACAAGTCTCAGGCATGAGAATCAACTACTCTAAAAGTGAAATCATCCCTATCAACATGGATGATCAGGAGTTAGCTGACTTCCTCTCCATTCTAGTCTGTAATAAAGGTAACTTCCCCATTAAGTACCTAGGTATCCCTCTCCACTATGATAAACTGAGGAGAGAGGATATCCAACCCCTTCTGGATAAAATCATTAAAAGGATTGCTGGGTGGAGGGGCAAACTTCTCTCTTACAGAGGTAGATTGATCCTCATACAAGTTTGTTTGGCTAGCATTCCAGTGTATCTCCTCTCCCTCTTCAAGTTCCCTAAATGGGCAGTGAACCTCATCAATTCTCAGATGTCTCATTGCTTGTGGAATGATTTTGAGGGAAATAGGAAGCTACACCTTGCTAATTGGGCCCTAGTCTCTATGAAAAAAGATTTTGGAGGCCTAGGCATACCTAACCTCCATTAACATCTGTCTTCTAGGGTCTTGGATTAAAAGATTCTATTAGGAAGACCTGAAACCCTGGAAGCTTCTTATTTCCCATAAATACCTAGGAAATAAACCTAATATTTTTGTCCCTTCCTCCAACCCTAAGACCTCTAGATTCTGGAAAGGATTAAAATCTATTATGCATGCTGTGAAATTTGGCTATAGATGGAACATAGGGGATGGGAGAAGAACCAGGTTTTGGGAAGATACTTGGTTTGGCACATCCCCCCTAGCAGTCCAATGTTGGCCTATTTACTCTGTCCGCAATGAGCTTAACAAAAGTGTCAATGAAGTTTGGGACGGTCAATGCCTAAAACTCTCTTTTAGAAGGAACTTTAGTGATAGTCTCATGGAACAATGGTTCCAGTTGGAGGAAATTGCCAAAAGCATTACCTTTACTGCCGAGCCGGATGCCCTGATTTGGCAGCTGGACAATAAGGGGAAGTATTCCTCCAGCTCCCTCTATCATGTTATCAACTTTAGAGGTGTTCAACCCGTGTTTATCCCTGCTGTCTGGAAATTGAGAGTTCCCCCTAAAATTCATGTATTTCTCTGGCTTCTCTCCAAAAACAAACTGATGACTAGGGATAACCTTAGGAAGAGACACATCATCAAACCCCTTGATTGTGTTTACTGCTTGGAACAAGAGTCTTGTTCTCACCTATTTTTTGAATGTATAGTTGCTAAACATCTCTGGGCCCACATTGAGGAATATTTCTATAGTCAGATTGGCTCATCCTTCGAATCTGTCGCCAGATTCTCGATTGCTACCAAAAAGTGCTCAGTTTTAAACACTGTTAGCTCAGCTATCCTTTGGTGCCTCTGGAAATATAGAAATGTTATGATTCTCAGTAACACCTCCTGGATTTCCATTCACAGGTCTTGAGGTTGATCAGGAACATGGTGAGGAACTGGGCGATTCTCTCCTCCGGATCGGACAAGGACAGGTTGATGAGCTTCGTGGAAACCCTAACAAGATCCCTCCAGAAACCGTTGGCGATCACTTGTGGCTGAACAAGGCTTGACCTGCTCTGGGGCTGGACCCAGTGGCTCGTCTCAAGATCTCTAATGAAGATGATGGGCACCTGCGCCGAAAAAGAGGGACATCCACCATGCTACGCCTTCCAGCCCGGTGTCTCCGCTTGCTTACTGGTCGCCGCAGGCTGACACGGCCCCTCGGCTGAAGACCATGAAGGCTTCTCTAGACCCTCCTTGTGTCATTTGAGTGCTCTATCCGCTCTGCCTTTGGCACCGCTCGGGTGATTTGTGTTATTCAGAGAACTTGTTCATCCACCCCCCTAGTTTGTAGCTTTTCTACCTTTGCTTTCGAACTGCTCTTTGAGCTGTTGTATCAGAATATGTTGTGGTTTCGTTCTCAGCAATGGAACCGGAGAGATGCTTCCTGTTTTTCTAAAAAAATATTTTATATGTTATTATATATTATTTTTATTGTCATCATATATTTAACAGATACTTACATATGTAAGAAAACAATATCCCACATCTTATTAACTTATAAAAATAATTTCTTAACAAATAAAATCCTGGATTGTTTTGGCACGAAAATCCTAGTGATTGTGTACAAAAGCTTGGTAAGATTTAAGGACAAATGTAATAATATCACTTATTATTTAAATATATTTATAACAAAATGCTCAGCGCCTTTTTATTTTTTGATAACATTGCTGGCCCAACCAAACATTATAATTAGAATTAGCCTAGGAAAATCGTGTATTTCGAGAAAGTGCAAATGGCCTGTAATTTTTTAGGAAATAAAATAAGCGGGCCGCATGGACGCTACATTATTTGTTCACCCAGCCCAGCTAATGGTTGTAATTAAAAAAAGATCAAATTGACTGTAAATTCTACCGCACAAAAAAAAGACTGTAAATTCTGAAAAAATGGGTTGAATACGTGCCACATTTTTGGAGGCTGAAATGTGGGCCAATAGGTCGAAGCCAATGCAAGTCGTTGTCAATTTAGTCAACAAATGATTCTGGCATGTTAGCCGTTGGATTTACATCCAACGACCGGCATCCATCTTCAATCTCTCGTCTTCTTCCTCCAGCGCCGCTGGGACCACCTCCCGCCTCCTACTGCTAGCAGCTCTACTTAGCACGCTTCGCTATGAAGCGCTACTCCACCATTGGCCAGGCCATCCCTCCACCCCTCCACACCTCCTGTTCTTCTCCACCAACTGCCGAACCACACCGCACTAAAACCAGTTAACCCTCGTACACCTCTCTGTCTGCGACTCTACTCCCGTGTCTTCCCATCTTCGGCTCGTTGTTGTCCGGGGCCTCGCCGTCGTCCACCACCTTGGATGCGCTCGGCGCGGCGTGGTCAACATGGTCAACGAACGACACCATCGGAAGTAGACTATGTGTGGAGAGGCTGACAGCTGGGTCCACGGCCGCACACAAGGAAATGCCTCCTTATTACACGCAAAATAATGATTCCTCCACCTGACATCTGGGACCCACCGGAAGGGCCTCTGTATTTCGTGAAATAAAGTGCCCCCCGCTGACATGTCGGACCCACCAGCTATCTTCGCACGCAAGGAAGTGCCTCCTTATTACGCACAAAAAATGAATATTCCCCCTGCCAGCTGGAACCCAGCATAGTGGGAGGCTGACTTGTGGGCCTACCAAGTTGACGGGGACGGAGGGCTTTGTAAACTTAGTCAATATGAACGATTCTAGCTCCTGTTACCGTACGATGTTCATCCAACGGCCATAGTGCTTCTTCAACCTCTGGTCTTCTTGCTCCAGCCGCCCAAACCAGCGCTAGTCGTGCCGCGTGCTCCTGCCTCCCGTGGCCGGCTGTGATGCCGCGGAGGCCTCACCGCCCCCTACTACTCCCACCGCTGGCCAGGCCATCCCTCTACTCACCCACACCCCCTGTTATTCTGCGGCGACAGCAGCCTCACACCGCAGCCGAACAAGTGAACCCTCGTACTCCTCTTCGCGTGGGCATCACTGCTGCGTCTTCCCCGGCTCCGAGTCGTCCCCTTCCTAGTCCTCGCCGTCGTCCACCGCCCTAGTGCTCTCGGCACGGCATGGTCAACATGGTCAACGACCGACATCCATCGGAAGAGTACTGTACGTGGAGAGGCTGACAACTGGGTCCACGACAGCCGCAAGGAAGTGCCTCCTTATTACGCGGAAAATAATTATTCCTCCACCTGACAGCGGGGACCCACCGGACGGGCCACCAGTATTTTGTGAAAAAAATCGTTTCCCCCTGACTGCTGGGACCCACCGGACGGGCCACCGTATTTCATAAGAAAAATGTTCCCCCCGCTGTCAGCTCGGGCCCACCGGAAGTGCCTCCTTATTACGCACAAAAAAATGAATACTCCCCCGGCTAGCTGGGACCCACCTTGCTGGGAGGCTGACTTGCGGGCCTACTAAGTTGACGAGGACGAAGGGCTTTGTCAACTTAGTCAATGTGAACGATTCTAGCTCCAGTGACCGTACGATGTCCATCCAACGGCCGTAGTGCTTCTTCAAACTCTGGTCTTCTTGCTCCAGCCGCCCAAAGCAGCGCCGGTCGTGTCGCATGCTCCTGCCTCCCGTGGCCGGCTGTGCTGCGGCACAGGCCTCACCGCCCCCTACTATTCCCACCGTTGGCCAGGCCCTGTGGCGGCGGCAGCCTCACACCGCAGCCGAACAAGTGAACCCTCGTAGTCCTCTCCACGCGGGCTTCCACTGTCGCGTCATCCCCTTCCTAGGCCTCGTCGTTGTCCACCGCTGTGGTGCTCTCCACGCGGCGTGGTCAACGTGGTCAAGGAAAGACTTCCATCGGAAGAGTACTGTACGTGAAGAGACTGACAGCTGGGTCCACGGCCACAGCCCAGTTTTTTTGTGATTTGCCAAGTAAGTCGCTTTGTCAGGCCTGTTGGGCTGCAAATCTTTCAAGACGAGGAGAGCTTTCATTCGGCTGGCTGAGAAAATGGCCCATCAGTAATGAGAAATGGGTTGTACATTTTTAAAACACATCAAACCGGCATTAGTTTCAAATATCTTTTTTTCATTTCAAGATTTTAAATTACATTAATTTTTATGCGTGGAGAATTTGTTGGATTTTATATTGATATACATTTATTTTTAAAATCAGTTTGAATGTGAGTCGAAATTTCGGTATTAAAAACAGTTCAGACCGCACCAAAATATGCAAAATTTCGTATAATTTTTTAACCGTCGCCACAATATGGGCTGTAATGCTAACAAAAAGAATATGGGCTCCAAAAAAACTTTAAGAATTAGCAAATGGGCTGTAAATTATTAGAAATAATGGCAGATGGGTTGTATGCTGTTTTCCACAGATTTGAGGCTTTCCTAAAAAAAGGTTGACGCACAAGCACTGATTGTTGGATGTCCATCCAACGGCCGTCGTGCTTCTTCAATCTCTGCTCTTCCTGCTCCAGCCGCTCAAACAAGCGCCGGCGGGACTGCCTGCTCCCTCCTCCTCGCGGCCGGCTGTGCTACCGCACAGGCCTCACCGCCCGACCGTACTCCCATCGCTAGCCTAGCCATCCCTCTACTCACCCACACCTGCTATTATTCTCTGGCGACGGCAGACAAACCAGTAAACCCTCGTACAGCCGTACTCCCCTCCGCGTGGGAAACAACTGCCGAGTCTTCCCTGCCTCCGTGTCATCCCCTTCCTAGGTCTCGCCGTCGTCCACCGCCCTGGTGCTCTCGGCGCGGCCTGGTCAACGTGGGCAACGACCGACATGCATCTGAAGTGGACTTTACGTGGAGAGGCCGACAGCTGGGTCCATGGCCGCACGCAAGGAAATGCCTCCTTATTACGCACAAAATAATGATTCCTCCACCTGACATCAGGGACCCACCGAAAGGGCCTCTGTATTTCGCGAAAAAACGTTACCGCCACTGACAGCTCGGACCCACCAGCTATATCTTCGCATGCAAGGTAGTACCTCCTTATTATGCACACAAAAAATGAATACTCCCCCTGTTAGCTGGGACCCAGTATAGTGTCAGGCTGACTTAAGGGCCTACTAAGTTGACGGGGACGGAGGGCTTTGTCAAATTAGTCAATATGCATGATTCTAGCTCCAGTGACCGTACGATGTCCATCCAACGGCCGCAGTGCTTCTTCAACCTCTGGTCTTCTTGCTCCAGCCGCCCAAACTAGCGCCGGTCGTGCCTCGTGCTCCTGCCTCCCGTGGCCGGCTGCGATGCGGCGGAGGCATCACCGCCCCCTACTACTCCCACCGCTGGCCAGACCATCCCTCTACTCACCCACACCCCCTATTATTCTGCGGCGACGACAGCCTCACACCGCAGCGAACCAGTGAACCCTCGTACTCCTCTACCTGTGGGCATCCACTGCCGCGTCTTCCCCGGCTCCGCGTCGTCCCCTTCCTAGGCCTCGCCGTCGTCCACTGCCCTGGTGCTCTCGGAGCGGCGTGGTCAACATGGTCAAGGAACGGCTTCCATTGGACGTGGATTATACGTGGAGAGGCTGACAGCTGGGTCCACGGCCCCTGACTGCTGGGACCCACCAGCTACATCTTCGCACGCAAGGAAGTGCCTGACAGTCGGGACCCACCTGGTCGAAGCATACGTAGTGTTGTCATTCTGGTGGTGAACGTGTACGTACATACTGGTCGATGTAGAGGCGCGCATGTGTCGTAGTAGAGGCGCGCATGTAGCATTTACACGTACGTACAACGGCCAGGGTGCAAGAAAGAAAATACGGTCACGTATGTGTACATACGGGCGGGGTCTCAAATGCCTACTCGCGCATACGTACGGCCAGGGCTCGTGTACATGGCTGGGTCGAAACGGAGAAACAGTGTCGTCGTCGTGTTCATGGGGAGGCAACGGAATGCGTTGTGTTCATGGGGAGGCAACGGAATGCTCGTGTTCATGGGGAGGCAACGGAATGCGTCGTGTTCATCGGGAGGGCTTGGACGGAACAGGCGATGGAAACGAGGCCTGGCATACCGCAGAACAGAGGAAACGGCCTTGTGTTCGACCGGCCACGTTCGAAACGGGATCCTGTTCATCGGGAGGGGTCTGGCGTACCGCAAAATGGAGGAAACGGACCTCCTACGGTCGAAACGGGGGTCCTGTTGATCGGGAGGGGTGTGGTGTACCACAGAACGGATGAAATGGACTTGTGTTGGAGCACTACGGTCGAAATGGGGCCCCTGTTCATCGGGAGGGGTGTGGCGTACCACAAAACGGGACTCCAAGGGATACTGTTCATCTCCACCGTCGACCTCCTCCAGCCTCCACGGGCTCTTGTTCATCCAGCCTCCACCGCGCGCTACTCCACCGGCTACTGTTCAACCACCCCTCCACCATCTACTGTTCATCCAGCCCTCCACACCACGGGGTCCTGTTCAACCACCCCTCCACGGGCACCCCTCCACCGTCTACTGTTCATCCAGCCCTCCACACCACGGGTTCCTGTTCAACCACCCCTCCATGGGCACCCCTCCACCGTCTACTGTTCATCCAGCCCTCCACACCACAGGGTCCTGTTCAACCACCCCTCCACCGTCTATTGTTCATCCAGCCCTCCACACCACGGGGTCCTGTTCATCCACCCCTCCACGGGCACCCCTCCATCGTCTACTATTTATCCAGCCCTCCACCACACCACAGGGTCCTGTTCATCCAGAGGCAACGCCACCGCTCAATGTTCATCCAACCCCCCCCCCCCACACACACACAATGCTCACTGTTCATCCCATCGATCGGCTTCAGTTAGCAGCAGTAGCGAAGGAATCGCTCGATTGGGTTCAGTTAACAGCCATCGATCGATCGCTCGGGTTCAGTAATGCGTAGCCTGCAGTGCAATCGCTCGAGTTCAGTTAGAGCCGAACGCCTCGCTCGGGTTCAGTTAGAGCCAATGCCTCGCACACACACGTGTACGTGTACGAGAGAAATGCGCATCTCTCGGCCCCTGACCTCCCACCGTAACCGGGAACTCCCCGAAATTTTCCTCCCCCTCGCTTCTACCACGGTTTTTTCCGTCATGGACGGCCCAAAGAATGTCATGCAGAGGCGTCTTCGGCCCGCCCAGGAACAAAAGCCCATTTTCTGTCATGATTTTTTGTCATAGAAGTAGGAGCCCACCACATCTATGATGATACCGGGTTTTGTCACAATTATCGTCATAGAAGTGTCATATGTATGACAGAAAAAAATTCGTTCGGCCCAAAATGTCACGGATGTGTCTTTTTTTGTAGTGATATAGAGTTGGAGTTGCGGTCGGTGGAGCACTAGGGGGGCCACGAGGCAGGGGGCGCGCCCCCACCCTCGTGGACAGGGGGCGCACCCCCCATCCTTGATTCTTTCGCTAGTATTTTTTATATATTCCAAAAATATTCTCCGTTGATTTTCAGGTCATTCTGAGAACTTTTATTTCTGCACAAAAATAACACCATGGCAATTCTGCAGAAAACAACTTCAGTCCGGGTTAGTTCCATTCAAATCATACAAGTTAGAGTCCAAAACAAAGGCAAAAGTGTTTGGAAAAGTAGATACGATGGAGACGTATCATGGAGTGTTGTTCATCAAGTCATATCATATTCTTTTCTTTATAGCATGGACATTTGGAATTTTATGTGATTCAAAGCAATAGTCTAGTTTTGACATAATAATTTAGATACTCAACCATATCAACAAGCAACCATGTCTTTCAAAATATCAATGCTAAAATAAGTTATCCCTAGCTCATCATGCTCAAACATTGATCCATTCATGAAACCCACTTGTATATTAACTACACCCAATACTTGGGCACGACCATATTGCCTCCTAGTTGGTGCTTTTATGAGAGAAGATGGAGACTCAAATTTCAAAATAAAAATTGCATAAAGTAAAAGAAAGTCCCTTGGCAGAGGGAAGCAGGGGTTTGTAGAGGTGCCAGAGCTCAAAGCAAAAAAAATTGAGAAAAAACATTTTCGGAGGTGTATCCATCCAACCAATGAAAACGACTTAGAGTTCCCAATACTTTCCATGCTTAGATATATCATAGGTGGTTCCCAAACAGAAAATAAAGTTTATTCCTTTTTTCACCATAACTTTCACTTTCCATGGCTAACCGTATCCACGGGTGCCCTCCATACCAACACTTTCCAAGAAATTTATTATTTGACAACATAAAGTAAATTTATTTGTTTTTGCATTTCGGGACTGGGCATCCTTAATACCTTTGCCTTACTCTCGTGCAATGACAAGTGAATAAACACTCATCTTGAGAATAACACATCTAGCATGGAAAGTATTAGCCACCCCTCACCGCTCCGCGAGTGAAACAAACACACAAAAGAGAAGTTTATTTTGAAAATTAGAGATGTCACATGAAAATTTGCTTAGAATGGCAAAAGAATATCGCATATAGGTAGATATAGTGGACTCATGTGGCAAAACTGGTTTAAAGGATTTTGGATGCACAAGTAGAGGTCATACTTAGTGCAAAATGAAGGCTAGCAAAAAAGATTGAGAAGCGACCAACCAAGAAACGAATAATCTCATAAGCAAGCATTAATAATAATTAACACTTAATAATGCACCACAAGTAGGATATAATTTTCATTGCATGACTATTTACTTTCGTGCATGCATAGGGAATCACAAACCTTAACACTAATATTCTTACTAGAGCATAATTACTCATCAACATAACACAAATATCACATCATCATATCTCATAACTATTATTAAGAATCAAGTTTATTTTGTACAATGATCATCATGACATTTTCTTTTTTTATCCTTCTTGGATATCTATCACTTTGGTACTAATTTTCATCTGTTGCTTTTCATAAGCTCAAACAAATATAAGTGAAGATCATGAGCATAACAAATTTTCTTTCTCTCAAAATAATTTAAGTGAAGCAAGAGAGAATCTATTCAAAATTTTACTAACTCTCAAATAAATCTAAGTGAAGCAAGAGAGCATTTCTTCAAAAATAAAAAGCACACCGTGCTCAAAAAGATATAAGTGAAGCACTAGAGCAAGTCCTAGCTCATAAAAGATTTAAGTGAAGCACAGAGAGCAATTCTAACACGTCATGACATAATTTTGGCTCTCTCAAATAGGTGTGTCCAGCAAGGATTGATGACTTAAAACACAAAATAAAACAAGCAAAGACACATATCATACAAGACGCTCCAAGTAAAACACATATCATGTGACGAATAAAAATATAGTCTCGAGTAAAATACCGATAGTTGTTGGAAGAAAGCGGGGATGCCACTCGGGGGCATCCCCAAGCTTAGTTGGTTTCTCATTCTTAGATAATAGCTTGGGATGCCGGGGCATCCCCAAGCTTAGGCTCTTACATCCTTCCTTCATCCATCGTAAGGTAACACAAAACTTGAAAACTTCAACCGCACAAAACTCAACAAAGCCTTCGTGAGATCCGTTAGTATAAGAATAACAAACCACTACTATAGGTGTTGTACCAAACCAATTCATATTTTGTTTTTGTATTATATCTACTTTATTCCAACTTTTCTATGGCAAAAACTCATCAAAGAAAACCATAGAGCCATCAAAATAAGCACACAACACAAAGAAAACAGAATCTGTCAAAACAGAATAGTCTGTAGCAATCTGACTATTTCGAATACTTCTGTAACTCAAAAAACTCTGAAAAATTAGGACGACCTGAGAAATTTGTATATTGATCTACTACAATTGGAATGGGTATTTTATCACTCTATGGTAAAAAAATGAAAATTAATTTCGTGAGCGTATAAGTTTTTGTTTTTTCAACAAGATCAAACAAATATTGCCCAATTGATCCTAAAGGCTTTACTTGGAACAAACACTAATTAAACATAAAAACACAATAATAACAGTAGGATAATTGTGCTAACACTCAAGAACAGAAAGCAACAAGCAAAAATAAATTTTATTCATTAGGTTGCCTCCCAACCAGCGCTATAGTTTTACGCCCTTAGCTAGGCATAAAGCAACGATCTAAGTTTTGTCATCTTTGGTTCGAGATCCATAAGATGCCCTCATGATTGATTCATAAGGTGGATTAATTCTAGTCCTAGTAAAGTGTTCCATACCCTTCCTCAAAGTAAATTGGAAATTAATATTGCCTTCTTTCATATCAATCACGTCACCGATAGTGCGTAAAAACGGTCTACCAAGAATAATAGGACAAGACGGATTGTAATCAATATCAAGAACAATAAAATCTATGGGCACATAATTACTATTTGCAAGAATAAGAACATCATTAATTCTTCCCATAGGCTTTTTAATAGTACAATCCGCCAAGTGCAAATGCAAAGAACATGATTCAAGATCGATAAGACCAAGCACATCACATAAAGATTTCGGAATTGTGGAAACACTAGCATCCAAGTCACACAAAGCAAAACACTCATAATTTTTAATCTTGACTTCGATAGTAGGTTCCCACTCATCCTGCAATTTTCTAGGGATTGAAACTTCTAATTCCAATTTTTCTTCCAAAGCTTTCATCATAGCATCAACAATATGTTTAGTAAAATCTTTGTTTTCTTCATAAGCATGGGGTGAATTTATCATGGATTGCAACAAAGAAATACAATCAATCAAAGAGCAACTATCATAATTAAAGTCTTTGTAATCCAAAATAGCTGGCACGTCACTAGCTAAAGTTTTCACCTCCCCAAACCCACATTCATCAATTTTCTCAACAAGATTTTCACCCTCCGAAATATTGGGACGCCTTCTACCTAAAGTTGACTCTTCTCCAGTCCCTTTTTCAACATTCTTAACTTTACTAAACAAGGAATCAATATAAGAAACACCAATCATTTTAAGATCTTCATCACTTTTGCAAGAATAATCACTAGAAAAAGCTTTTTCTAAAAATTCTCTTTTAGCTCTAAGCATAGCAGTTCTTTTCTTACTTTCATCCATAGAAACATAAAGAGCTTTAATTGATTCATCTACTTTAGGAAAAATAAATCATCTTGAGATTTTCCACATCATGAGCAATTCTATCAACACTTCTAGACAAATCATCAATCTTGTTCAACTTTTCTTCTATGGAAGTGTTGAAAACTTTTTGTGTATTGATAAATTCTTTAATATTGTTCTCAAGATCAGAGGTCTTCCTATGTTTATTATAAGATTGATTTCCATAGGAATTACCATTATTGTTAAAGGAATTACTAGGAAAAGGCCTAGGATTAACATTACCTCTATAAGCATTGTTGTTGAAATTATTGCTATCAATAGCATCACTATTTTGCTCAATCAAAGTAGACAAAGGCATATCATTAAGATCAATAGGAGCACTTCTACTAGCAACCAATTTCACAAGAGCATCAACTTTTCACTCAAAGAAGAAATGTCTTCAACCGAATTAACTTTTTTACTAGTAGGAGCCTTTTCAGTATGTCATTGTGAATAATTTGCCATAATATTATCAAGCAATTTGGTGGCTTCACCCAAAGTAATTTTCATAAAAGTACCACCCACGGCGGAATCTAAAAGATTATGAGAAACAAAATTCAATCCCGCATAAAAAATGTGTATGATCATCCAAAGATTTAACCACTGAGTTGGGCAATTCCTTAGCATAATTTTCATCCTTTCCCAAGATTGCGCAACATGTTCATGTTCAAGTTGCTTGAAATTCATGATTTGGGTTCTAAAGGAAATAATTTTTGCGGGAGGAAAATACTTAGTGATAAAAGCATATTTGCACTTATTCCAAGAATCAATACTATTCCAAGGCAAAGAAGAGAACCAAATTTTATGGGCACGTGTTTAAAAACAACGCACAATACCCTAGAAGAAAATTCTTTTAAGAAGGTTGTCCAATATCACGTTCATAAAGAAACATGAATTCGGGTTGGATCCGTATTCGCGCGGGAAACAGATCCGAAAATTGGTCCACTCGTTGGAAGGTTCCCGGAGTTTGAACCGTCGGATCGAGCTGAAATTTGGAGGGGTGGTAGATATGGGAATTCCGCAGTAAATGAACGGTTGGATCTTTCAAAGGACCTCTGAGCTGGGCTCTGGATACCATGCCCTAAACTCGTCCAGATTCCCCTCCAGATTTGACAGGGCTCCGGTATATCGTGGATTGCCGGATATTCCTCCATCGGAACTCAACGAAATTTTGCATGGCTATTGTAGACTTAATTCCGCACAATTCTACCGAAGCAATCATCAAACTGACGCTTGAGAAGGCAGTGATAGCGGATACAAGTTCACTGTCCAGAAACGCAGCACGACCGCCCGAGGGCAATGTTGACGTTGAGCCCCCGAGCTCCATGGATGATTACTCTACGATTATGATAGAGATCGGAGTTGATGCTGATGAAGGCCCCTGTCCAAACATGACGATCGGAGATGGAGGATGGTCCTCAGTCGAGCCAAGGTGACTAGTCAAGCTGGTGACGAAGATGTCGGCGTCGCAGTTAATCTACGGGCGAGCCATTGATCCTTTGCCGATCACACAGCGGAACTCTCAATGAAATCATCATTGTTGGTGTCAAAACCGGTAGATCTCGGGTAGTGGGTCCCAAGCCGTGTATCATGGATTGATGGTAATAGGAGACAGTAGACACGATGTTTACCCAGGTTCGGGCCTTCTTGATGGAGGTAAAACCCTACGTCATGCTCTTGTTTATATTGATGGAGTATCAAGTACAGAGTTGATCTACCTCGAGATCATATGCTGTGATCTAAAACCTAAGGGTATGATGAATAATATCATAAAAATCTCTATTGATTAGCTTGGCCTCGGCTTATATAACATATCAGAGGCCTAGGATAACAAGAGCCCTAGTCGAATACGTTGGTGGAGAGGAGTCCTTGTCTTGATCACCAAGTCTTGTGGAATCTTCCTCGTATATGTCTTCGGCTGTCCGAACTGGCCCATGAGTAAACGGTCATGGGGGTCCTCGGCCCAATCCAACTGATCGGGAGACGATGTGGTGAGTACCCCCTAGTCCAGGACACCATCACTCGTCATCCGGAGGGGCGAGGAAACACGTGTGGCAGATGCTAGCGACGTGCTGCCGGGCACACGCAACCTGTTCGATGGAATGCCGGCCTTCGGCGATGATGACCACATGCAAAACATCATCTTCGAGGGTGGTGCGCCGGCTGCTGGCAGTGCCGCCGGGGCTAGCTATGATCCCGACGAGACACGAAGCCAGGACGGCCGAGGGCCATTCACGCCGTCCACCTTTGATCAAGATCAGGTCGCCTTCATGCATGATCAGGTCGGCGTGGACCTGGACGACTTCCCGCTCGACCACGAGTTTTCGGAGGACTACGGTCTCAAGGAATAGGATGAGTTGGACATCGAAGGGGGGCCTTTTTTTGAGGACGAGCTCGCCAACCAAGCCGAAGCGCAAGAGCAGGCGGACGAAGGCGTACACGGTGGCTGAGGACAAGCTTCTTTGTGAGTGTTGGAGGGACACTGGGCAAGACCCCAAGACCGGCGCCGAACAAAAGGCATCAACCTTTTGGAGTCGTGTCCATCGTGAGTCCCATGAGCACAAGAAATTTGCACCATACCAAATGCAAATCACGCGCGGATGGATGTCCATTTCAAAGCGTTGGAAGGTGATCCAATGAGAGTGCAACAAGTTTTGTGCCACTCTTGAGAGCATCGAGGCATGCCCCGTGAGCGGCATCGGCATGCAAGACATGGTATGCTAGCAAGCGGCCCTCTTTGAGTCATTCCATTTATGCTTGCATGTCCATTTCCATATCCTTTTGCCAATATGCTTGCATGCAATTCATTTGTAGGCATTCCAAGCTTTGGAGGCATTCAAGGTCCAACACGATGGCAAGTGCTTAAACCTCTCCCGTTGTTGGAGGGTTGATACGTCTCCAACGTATCTATAATTTTTGATTGTTCCATGCTATTATATTATCAACCTCAGATGTTTTATATGCATTTATATGCTATTTTATATGATTTTTGGGACTAACCTATTAACCCAGGGCCTAGTGCCAGTTTCTGTTTTTCCCTTGTTTCAGTGTTTCGCAGAAAAGGAATATCAAACAGAGTCCAAACGGAATGAAACCTTCGGAAAATTTATTTTTGGAAAGAAAGCAATATGGGAGACTTGGAGTGCACGGCAGGGATCAACGAGGAGAGCACAAGGCAGGGGGGCGCCCACCCCCCTGGGTGCACCCTCCACCCTCGTGGGCCCCTCGTGGCTCCCTTGATGTATTTCTTCCGCCTATATATATCCATATACCCTAAAACTATCAGAGACGAGAATAGATCGGGAGTTCCGCCGCCAGAAGCCTCCGTAGCCACCGAAAGCCAAACTAGACCCGTTCCGGCACCCTGCCGGAGGGGGAATCCTTCTCCGGTGGCCATCTTCATCATCCCGGTGCTCTCCATGACGAGGAGGGAGTAGTTCTCCATCGGGGCTGAGGGTATGTACCAATAGCTATGTGTTTGATCTCTCTCTCTCTCTCTCGTGTTCTTGAGGTGGTACGATCTTGATGTATCGCGAGCTTTGCTATTATAGTTGGATCTTATGATGTTTTCTCCCCCCTCTACTCTCTTGTAATGGATTGAGTTTTCCCTTTGAAGTTATCTTATCGGATTGAGTCTTTAAGGATTTGAGAACACTTGATGTATGTCTTGCCGTGCTTATCTGTGGTGACAATGGGATATCACGTGATCCACTTGATGTATGTTTTGGTGATCAACTTGAGGGTTCCACCCATGAACCTATGCATAGGGGTTGGCACACGTTTTTGTCTTGACTCTCCGGTAGAATCTTTGGGGCACTCTTTGAAGTACTTTGTGTTGGTTTGAATAGATGAATCTGAGATTGTGTGATGCATATTGTATAATCATACCCACGGATACTTGAGGTGACATTGGAGTATCTAGGTGACATTAATGTTTTGGTTGATTTGTGTCTTAAGGTGTTATTCTAGTACGAACTCTAGGGCTGTTTGTGACACTTATAGGAATAGCCCAACGGATTGATTGGAAAGAATAACTTTGAGGTGGTTTTGTACCCTACCATAATATCTTGTTTGTTCTCCGCTATTAGTGACTTTGGAGTGACTCTTTGTTGCATGTTGAGGGATAGTTATATGATCCAATTATGTTATTATTATTGAGAGGACTTGCACTAGTGAAAGTATGAACCCTAGTCCTTGTTTCCTAGCATTGCAATACCGTTTATGCTCACTTTTAACATTAGTTACCTTGCTGTTTTTATATTTTCAGATTACAAAAACCATTATCTACTATCCATATTGCACTTGTATCACCATCTCTTCGCTGAACTAGTGCACCTATACAATTTACCATTGTATTGGGTGTGTTGGGGACACAAGAGACTCTTTGTTATTTGGTTGCAGGGTTGCTTGAGAGAGACCATCTTCATCCTACACCTCCTACGGATTGATAAACCTTAGGTCATCCACTTGAGGGAAATTTGCTACTGTCCTACAAACCTCCGCACTTGGAGGCCCAACAACGTCTACAAGAAGAAGGTTGTGTAGTAGACATCGAGGGTCATCAAAGACGAGGAGAAGTTCAAGGCGCAATATGCCACCCTCAAGTTGCGGGGGGGGGGAGGCCGTGGAAGAGGAAGACGACGAGAAGCCACAGCCGTGGGGGAAGACCAACTCCAAGAAGGAGGACAAGCAGGATACGGCGTCGAACGCCTTGATCGCAGGCGTGGAGGGCATGATGACCAAGAAGAACTCAAGGGAGGAGGAGCGCCGGCGATACAAGGAAGAACAAATGAATGCCTTCATGGAGATCCAAAGGAGGAGGCTTGAGATGGATGCGGAGAAGCAAGCGAGGATGCTTGAGATGGAGGCGGAGAAGCAAGCCAAGATGCTAGAGATCGAGGCCGCCAACGCCAAGACCAAGGCGAAATAAGTGGTCTCGCGAGCATGATCACGGGGGTGGAGATCATGAAGGTGGATCTCAACACCGTGTCACCGAGGAATAGACTGTGGTTTGAGAAGATACATGCCGACATGCTCAAGTTTGTCGACTAGTGATCTATGGCGGCGAGCGCCATCCTTTTTTGTATGCCGGCAAGTGTGCTGGCATTACCACGGCCGTGATGGCGTGGTCAAACTCTCCCGCCCATTTTTTGTGTGCTGGCATGTGTACCGGCAGCTGGCAAGTTCGCCAGCTGAACTGTGTGCTGTTTTTCTAAAGCTGGCATGGTGCCAGCATGAACTTCGGGCGACGACATGGCCGTTCTCATGATCTATGGCCACGATCCTTTTTCGAATTTTGTGTGCGTACATGAAATGGGTCGCAACCCTTGGGCGCACTGCCGACCCAAATCTTAAAAAAGGCGGATGCCGAGCGAGCGGCTGGCCCAAACGGACAAAAAGCGGACAAATCCACCGTCCGTTTGTGTTGGCGCGTTGGAATTACTCTTATATGACGTATGGGGTATCACCCTGGGGCTACGCATTGTGTGGGTACAAGCAAATTTCTCGTGCTGCTTCTATCAGCACGGCAAATCAAATTCGCCTGCTTTCATGAGTCACCATCACAGCTGCATCCAGCAACGGCGCCGCCGCGCCGGGACCGTTTCGGATCGCATCTCCAACCTTTTTTTATAGGACGTGGCTAGCGAGCGCTCGGGCGCCTGCTCATGTGATCCAACGCTCCTGCCATATATAGAAAATACAATTGGTACTCTGCACACGCTTCCAAAAAAGAAAATACTCCCCCCCACACACGATCCTGTTAAATCAGCCTAGATCTTGTCGTCACATGCATTTGTTGGGGGTTCAAAAATTCTTAAAAGTCATAACTTTTGATTCAAGCATCGAACTCCAATTCCATTTTCACCATTGAGTTTCTCACGACGAGTTCTTCAAAACTAGATCTCATATGGGTAGGTTTCGTCAAACTTTTTGTGTGGGCAACTTTGGGTGCGATGGAGGCAACTATAGTGCTACATGAAAGCAACTTCTTCTTTTTATCCTAGTAGACTGTCTATTAGGTTGGTTTACATAAAAAAGAAAAAAAAACACAAACCATACAGAACAACTTCGCTGGACTATGTGTATCTGTGAATTTTGCTAACATTGTCCAACTTGCCTATCACGACTACTCAGTTATGTATTTTTTGATGGTTAGCTTCTTATCATTGCTGCCGAGTTACCTAACTTTGCAGAAATAGTTGCCTACAATATCGCGAAGTGGTTTATCATTATTTTTCTAAGTTGCCTACAAATACTCTAAAGTTGCCTCGATTCACTACCAAGTTGCCTACCATAACTAGCAATAGCAGACACAAGAGTATCAATGGTAGATGACATTATAGTATTATAGAAAATTTAGAAATAACGACTTATGACCATGAACAATAGGAAACTTAGAAGTACCGGTGAGGAAGTTAGGAGAATTCCAGACAAAATTAATTAGGACACGAAACATAGACAAGTTGCCTATTTTTAGCACTAAAGTTGACTCTATTAAAAAGGAAGTTGTTTATGAAGGTGATATGATGCCATATGCATTTGTTTCGAAGTTGTTCTCTATTACTAATTTGTTGCTTATTGTTGGTAATTAGTTATTTTTAATGGAGTGAAGTTGCTTCTGTTTTGCACTAAAGTTGCCTCATCTGGCATTACAGTTGCTTTTTGAAAAAAACACCGAAACATATTCATGTGCGGTTTAGTTTTGAAGAGCTCGTCGCAACATGGATAGCCAATACTTGCATGCACAGTAGTGTTGGCGGGCAGAACCACCTCCCCCCCCCCTAGAAAAGGAAAGCACGGAGATCTTATACCATCCTGTTAGGGAACGTAGTAATTTCAAATTTTCCCTACGCACACGCAAGATCATGGTGATGCATAGCAACGAGAGGGGAGAGTATCGGCCATGTACACTCGTAGACCGTAAGCGGAAGCGTTATGAGAACATGGTTAATGTAGTCGTACGTCTTCACAATCCGACCGATCCAAGTACTGAACGCACGGCACCTCCGAGTTTAGCACACGTTTAGCTCGATGATGTCCCAAGAACACCAATCCATCAGAGCTTCACGGGAGAGTGCCGTCAGCACGACGGCATGATGACGGTGATGATGTTGCTACCGACACAGGGCTTCGCCTAAGCACCGCTACGATATGATCGAGGTGGATTATGGTGGAGGGGGGCACCGCACACGGCTTGGAATAATCAACTTGTGTGTATTTGGGTGCCCCCCCCCCCCGCCCCCGTATATAAAGGAGCAAGGGGGGAGGCCGGCCGGCCTTGGTGCGCCCCAAGGAGAAAAGGAATCCTCCTCCTAGTAGGAGTAGGATTCATCCTTTCCTAGTCCTACTAGGAAGGGGGAGGGGGAAGGAAAGAGAGGGAGAGGGAGAGGGAAAGAGGGGCCGCGCCCCCTCCCCTAGTCCAATTAGGACTCCTCATGGGAGGGGGCGCGCCACCTCCTGGGCTGCAGCCCTCTCTCTCCCCTCAGGCCCACTAAGACCCAATACTTCCCCGGGGGGTTCCGGTAACCCCTCCGGCACTCCGGTTTTCTCCGGAACCATCCAGAACACTTCCCGTGTCTGAATATAGTCGTCCAATATATCAATCTTTATGTCTCGACCATTTCGGGACTCCTCATCATGTCCGTGATCACATCCGGGACTCCGAACTACCTTCGGTACATCAAAACACATAAACTCATAATACCGATCGTCACCGAACTTTAAGCGTGCGGACCCTACGGGTTCGAGAACTATGTAGACATGACCGAGACTCGTCTCCGGTCAATAACCAATAGAGGAACTTGGATGCTCATAATGTTTCCTACATTTTCTACGAAGATCTTTATCGGTCAAACCGCATAACAACATATGTTGTTCCCTTTGTCATCGGTATGTTACTTGTCCGAGATTCGATCGTCGGTATACTCATACCTAGTTCAATCTTGTTACCGGCAAGTCTCTTTACTCGTTCCATAATACATCATCCCGCAACTAACTCATTAGTCACAATGCTTGCAAGGCTTATAGTGATGTGTATTACCGAGAGGGCCTAGAGATAACTCTCCAACAATCGGAGTGACAAATCCTAATCTCGATCTATGACAACTCAACAAGTACCATCGGAGACACCTGTAGAGCACCTTTATAATCACCCAGTTACGTTGTGACGTTTGGTAGCACACAAAGTATTCCTCCGGTACTCGGGAGTTGCATAATCTCATAGTCATAGGAACATGTATAAGTCATGAAGAAAGCAATAGCAACAAACTAAACGATCATCGTGCTAAGCTAACGGAATGGGTCAAGTAAATCACATCATTCTCTAATGATGTGATCCCGTTAATCAAATGACAACTCATGTCTATGGTTAGGAAACATAACCATCATTGATTCAACGAGCTAGTCAAGTAGAGGCAAACTAGTGACACTCTATTTGTCTATGTATTCACACATGTACTAAGTTTCCGGTTAATACAATTCTAGCATGAATAATAAACATTTATCATGATATAAGGAAATATAAATAACAACTTTATTATTGCCTCTAGGGCCTATTTCCTTCAGTCTCCCACTTGCACTAGAGTCAATAATCTAGATTACACAGTAACGATTCTAACACCCATGGAGTCTTGGTGCTGATCATGTTTTGCTCGTGAGAGAGGCTTAGTCAACGGGTCTTGCAAATCTCTATGTCTCCTTCCTTGACTTGATTGCGGATGGATTGAAGTGTCTCTTGATGTGCTTGGTTCTTTTGTGAAATCTGGATTCCTTTGCCAAGGCAATTGCACCAGTATTGTCACAAAAGATTTTCATTGGACCCGATGCACTAGGTATGACACCCAGATCGGATATGAACTCCTTCATTCAGACTCCATTTGTTGCTTCTGAAGCAGCTATGTACTCCGCTTCAGACGTAGATCCCGCCATGATGCTTTGCTTAGAACTGCACCAACTAACAGCTCCACCGTTCAATAAAAATACGTATCTGGTTTGTGACTTACAGTCATCCGGATCAGTGTCAAAGCTTGCATCGACGTAACCATTTACAACGAGCTCTTTGTCATCTCCATAAACGAGAAACATATCCTTAGTCCTTTTCAAGTATTTCAGGATGTTCTTGACCGTTGTCCAGTGATCCACTCCTAGATTACTTTGGTACCTCCCTGCTAAACTAATAGCAAGGCACACATCAGGTCTGGTACACAGCATTGCATACATGATAGAGCCTATGGCTGAAGCATAGGGAACATCTTTCATTTTCTCTCTATCTTCTGCAATGGTCGGGCATTGAGTCTGACTCAACTTCACACCTTGTAAAACAGGCAAGAACCCTTTCTTTGCTTGATCCATTTTGAACTTCTCCAAAATTTTATCAAGGTATGTGCTTTGTGAAAGTCCAATTAAGCATCTTGATCTATCTCTATAGATTTTGATACCCAATATATAAGCAGCTTCACCGAGGTCTTTCATTGAAAAACTCTTATTCAAGTATCCGTTTAAGTTATCCAGAAATTCTATATCATTTCCAATCATCAATATGTCATCCACATATAATATTAGAAATGCTACAGAACTCTCACTCACTTTCTTGTAAATACAGGCTTCTCCAAAAGTCTGTATAAACCCATATGCTTTGATCACACTATCAAAATGTTTATTCCAACTCCGAGATGCTTGCACCAGTCCATAGATGGATCGCTGGAGCTTGCATACTTGTTAGCGCCCTTTGGATCAATAAAACCTTCAGGTTGCATCATATACAATTATTCTTCTAGAAATCCATTCATGAATGCAGTCTTTACATCCATTTGCCAAATTTCATAATCATAAAATGTGGCAATTGCTAACATGATTCGGACGGATTTAAGCATCGCTACGGGTGAGAAGGTCTCATCGTAGTCAACTCCTTGAACTTGTCGAAAACCTTTTGCAACAAGTCGAGCTTTGTAGATAGTAACATTACCGTCAGCATCGTCTTCTTCTTGAAGATCCATTTATTCTTGATGGCTTGCCGATCATCGGGCAAGTCAACCAAAGTCCACACTTTGGTCTCATACATGGATCCCATCTCAGATTTCATGGCATCAAGCCATTTTTCGGAATTTGGGCTCATCATCGCTTCCTCATAGTTCGTAGGTTCGTCATGGTCAAGTAACATGACCTTTAGAACAGGATTACCGTACCACTCTGGTGCGGATCTTACTCTGGTTGACCTACGAGGTTCGATAGTAACTTGATATAAAGTTACATGATCTTCATCATTAGCTTCCTCACTAATTGGTGTAGGAGTCACAGGAATAGATTTCTATGATGAACTACTTTCCAATAAGGGAGTAGGTATTGTTACCTCATCAAGTTCTACTTTCGTCCCACTCACTTCTTTCGAGAGAAACTCCTTCTCTAGAAAGGATCCATTCTTAGCAACGAATGTCTTGCCTTCGGATCTATGATAGAAGGTGTACCCAACAGTATCCTTTGGGTATCCTATGAAGACACATTTCTCCGATTTGGGTTCGAGCTTATCAGGTTGAAGCTTTTTCACATAAGTATCGCAACCCCAAACTTTAAGAAACGACAACTTTGGTTTCTTGCCAAACCATAGTTCATAAAGCGTTGTCTCAACGGATTTATATGGTGCCCTATTTAACGTAAATGCAGTCGTATCTAAAGCATAACCCCAAAATGATAGCGGTAAATCAGTAAGAGACATCATAGATCGTACCATATCTAGTAAAGTACGATTATGACGTTCGGACACACCATTACGTTGTGGTGTTCCGGGGGGCGTGAGTTGCGAAACTATTCTGCATTGTTTCAAATGAAGACCAAACTTGTAACTCAAATATTCTCCTCCATGATCAGATCGTAGAAACTTTCTTTTCTTGTTACGATGATTTTCCACTTCACTCTGAAATTCTTTGAACTTTTCAAATGTTTCAGACTTATGTTTCATCAAGTAGATATACCCATATCTGCTCACATCATTTGTGAAGGTGAGAAAATAACGATATCCACCGCGAGCCTAGATATTCATCGGACCACACATCAGTATGTACGATTTCCAACAAATCTGTTGCTCGCTCCATAGTTCCGGAGAACAGTGTTTTAGTAATCTTGCCCATGAGGCATGGTTCGCAAGTACCAAGTGATTCATAATCAAGTGATTCCAAAAGTCCATCAGAATGGAGTTTCTTCATGCGCTTTACACCAATATGACCTAAACGGCAGTGCCATAAATAAGTTGCACTATCATTATCAACTCTGCATCTTTTAGCTTCAATATTATGAATATGTGTATCACTACTATCGAGATTCATCAAAAATATACCACTCTTCAAGGGTGCATGACCATAAAAGATATTACTCATATAAATAGAACAACCATTATTCTCAGATTTAAATGAATAACCGTCTCGTATTAAACAAGATCCAAATATAATGTTCATGCTCAATGCTGGCACCAAATAACGATTATTCAGGTCTAACACTAATCCCGAAGGTAGATGTAGAGGTAGTGTGTCGACCGCGATCACATCGACTTTGGAACCATTTCCCACGCGCATCGTCACCTCGTCCTTAGCCAATCTTCGCTTAATCCGTAGCCCCTGTTTCGAGTTGCAAATATTAGCAAAAGAACCAGTATCAAATACCCAGGTGCTACTGCGAGCATTAGTAAGGTACACATCAATAACATGTATATCACATATACCTTTATTCACCTTGCCATCCTTCTTATCCGCCAAATACTTGGGGCAGTTCCGCTTCCAGTGACCAGTCCATTTGCAGTAGAAGCACTCAGTCTCAGGTTTAGGTCCAGACTTGGGCTTCTTCACTTGAGCAGCAACTTGCTTGTCATTCTTCTTGAAGGTCCCCTTCTCCCCTTTACCCTTTTTCTTGAAACTGGTGGTCTTGTTGACCATCAACACTTGATGCTCCTGCTTGATTTCTACCTTCGCAGCCTTTAGCATTGTGAAGAGCTCGGGAATCGTCTTATCCATCTGTTGCATATTATAGTTCACCACGAAACTCTTGTAGCTTGGTGGCAGTGATTGAAGAACTCTGTCAATGACACTATCAACAGGAAGATTAACTCCCAGTTGAGTCAAGTGGTTATGGTACCCAGACACTCTAAGTATATGTTCACTGACAGAACTATTCTCCTCCATCTTGCAGTTGTAGAACTTATTCGAGACTTCATATCTCTCAATCCGGGCATTTGCTTGAAATATTAACTTCAACTCCTGGAACATCTCATATGCCCCATGACGTTCCAAACATCGTTGAAGTCCTGGTTCTAAGTCGTAAAGCATGGCACACTAAACTATCGAGTGGTCATCAGCTTTGCTCTGCCAGACGTTCATAACATCTGGCGTTGCTCCCGCATCGGGTTTGGCACCTAGCGGCGCTTCCAGGATGTAATTCTTCTGTGCAGCAATGAGGATAATCCTCAAGTTACGAACCCAGCCCATGTAATTGCTACCATCATCTTTCAACTTTGCTTTCTCAAGGAACGCATTAAAATTCAATGGAACAACAACACGGGCCATCTATCTACAACAATATAGACATGCAAAATACTATCAGGTGCTAAGTTCATGATAAATTAAAGTTCAATTAATTATATTACTAAAGAACTCCCACTTAGACAGACATCCTCTAATCATCTAAGTGATCATGTGATCCATATCAACTAAACCATGTCCGATCATCACGTGAGATGGAGTAGTTTTCAATGGTGAACATCACTATGTTGATCATATCTACTATATGATTCATGCTCGACCTTTCGGTCTCAGTGTTCCGAGGCCATATCTGCATATGCTAGGCTCGTCAAGTTTAACCCGAGTATTCTGCGTGTGCAAAACTGGCTTGCACCCGTTGTATGTGAACGTAGAGCTTATCACACCCGATCATCACGTGGTGTCTCGGCACGACGAACTTTCGCAATGGTGCATACTCAGGGAGAACACTTATACCTTGAAATTTAGTGAGAGATCATCTTATAATGCTACCGTCAATCTAAGCAAAATAAGATGCATAAAAGATAAACATCACATGCAATCAATATAAGTGATATGATATGGCCATCATCATCTTGTGCCTGTGATCTCCATCTCCAAAGCACCGTCATGATCACCATCGTCACCGGATTGACACCTTGATCTTCATCGAAGCATCGTTGTCGTCACGCCAACTATTGCCTCCACGACTATCGCTACCGCTTAGTGATAAAGTAAAGTAATTACATGGCGATTGTATTTCATACAATAAAGCGACAACCATATGGCTCCTGCCAGTTGCCGATAACTGTGTTACAAAACATGATCATCTCATACAATAAAATTTAGCATCATGTCTTGACCATATCACATCACAACATGCCCTGCAAAAACAAGTTAGACATTGTCTACTTTGTTGTTGCAAGTTTTACGTGGCTGCTACGGGCTGAGCAAGAACCGTTCTTACCTACGCATCAAAAACCACAACGCGGTATAGTGATTTCTTTTTGATCTTCAGAAAGAACCATGTTCATTGAATCCAATTCAACTAAAGCTGGAGAAATAGACACCCACTAGCCAGCTGTGTGCGAAGCACGTCGGTAGAACCAGTCTCGTGTAAGCGTACGCGTAATGTCGGTCTGGGCCGCTTCATCCAACGATGCCGCTGAATCAAGAATCAACTAGTGACGGCAAGCAATATGTATATACCTACTGAAAGATCGTGGATGTCGCCTAGAGGGGGGGTGAATAGGTGTTTTAAAATAATTACGGTTTAGGCTTGAACAAATGCGGAATAAACCTAACGGTTAATTTGCCAAGCACAAAACCTAAAACAACTAGGCTCACCTATGTGCACCAACAACTTATGCTGAGAAAGATAAGCAACTATGTGATAGCAAGATATATGACAAGAAACAATATGGCTATCACAAAGTAAAGTGCATAAGTAAAGGGCTCGGGTAAGAGATAACCGAGGCACGAGGAGACGACGATGTATCCCGAAGTTCACACCCTTGCGGATGCTAATCTCCGTTTGGAGTGGTGTGGAGGCACAATGCTCCCCAAGAAGCCTCTAGGGCCACCGTAATCTCCTCACGCTCTCGCACAATGCAAGATGACGTGATTCCACTAAGGGACCCTTGAGGGCGGTCACCGAACCCGTACAAATGGCCACCCTTAGGGGCGGTCACCGAACCCGTACACTTTGGCAACCCTTGGGGGCGGTCACCGGTACCCATCAAATTGCTCGGGGCGATCTCCACAACCTAATTGGAGACCCCGACGCTTGCCCGGAGCTTTGCACCACAATGATTGAGCTCCGAACACCAACAACCGTCTAGGGCGCCCAAGCACCCAAGAGGAACAAGCTCAAGGGTACCAAGCACCCAAGAGTAATAAGCTTCTCAACTTGTAACTTCCATGTATCACGTGGAGAACTCAAACCGATGCACCAAATGCAATGGCAAGGGCACACGGAGTGCCCAAGTCCTTCTCTCTCAAATCCCACCGAAGCAACTAATGCTAGGGAGGAAAATGAGAGGAAGAAAAAGAAAGAGAACACCAAGAACTCCAAGATCTAGATCCAAGGGGTTCCCCTCACATAGAGGAGAAAGTGATTGGTGGAAATGTGGATCTAGATCTCCTCTCTCTTTTCCCTCAAAAACTAGCAAGAATCCATGGAGGGATTGAGAGTTAGCAAGCTCGAAGAAGGTCAACAATGGGGGAAGAACACGAGCTCAAAGGATAAGGTTCATTGGGGAAGAAGACTCCCTTTTATAGGAGGGGGAAAATCCAACCGTTATGTGCTCAGCCCGCACACAAGCGGTGCTACCGCTCCACGAGTGGTACTACCGCTCAGGTGGAAGAAACGGGGAAAAGGAGCAACAAAACATGAACCTTGGGGTGGTAGTACCGCAGGAGACAGCGGTACTACCGCTGGGTTAAGCGGTACTACCGCTCCCTTCGGCGGTACTGCCGCACAGAACGAAGGGTAAAGGGAAAGAGGGAACCGGGCGGTACTACCGCGGAGGAAGGGCGGTACTGCCACTAAGGAGCGGTACTACCGCACTACTGCCGCAGCGAGGTACCGCACAATCCGACACAGAAAAAGACCCCTCGAAGTGACGCGGTAGGGACCTGGTAAGCCAGCGGTAGTACTGCTGCGGAGTCACCGCCGGTACTACCGCTGCGGAGCGGTACTGCTGCTTGTGACCCCTCAGCGGTACTACCGCTGGGTACCACGGTACTACCGCTGGGACCCTGACAAAACCACACTCAAGAAAACAAGAACTGCCATAACTTCTGCATATGAGCTCCAAATTGAGCAAACTCAAGCTTGTTGGAAACAAGACGACGAGTAGCATCAAAATAGCGGAGGCAGGGGAGGTATGCCTAACAAAAAGAGGAGTGAAACCTCCAACCGAGAAGAATCGGCAAAACCTCCAACATCAAAAACATCATAGAAGATGCATGCGAACTCCGTTTTCGATGAACTCAAACTTGTCATCAAGATGACCATAAGCTCTAAGACTCACAAAGAGAACCAAACAAGAACCAAGAAAGATGATGCAAGGATGCAATGGTTTGAGCTCTCTACTAACGATACGATCAAGCTACCAACTTGAGAGCCCCCCTTGATAGTACGACAAACGATCCTATAACCCGGTCTCCAAACTACCACCATGAGACCGGTAAAATAGAAAACCTATCAAGAGCAAACCTTTGCCTTGCACATGGTCCACTTGAGCTAGATGATGACGATCTTGACTCCCTCAAGTTGGACCACCTTACTTGATTGCGTTGGCACGATGAAGACTAGATGATTGCTCCCCCATAGTCCACTATGGGTGAGCCACTCTTCGGCACATCTTCACAAGTCCATTGTCACCACAATGGCCGGCAAGCTTCAAGCACTTGATCTCTTCGCGATGATCCACTTGAACTTGCACACGGCAATCTTGATGACGATCCCCACTTGATGTCATCCTCTCCATGGGTTGAGTGATATCTTCCTCTTGACACAAGCCCATGAACACGTACCTAACCCCACGTAGAACTCTCACATAGACCATGGGTTAGTACACAAAGCACAATGGACAATGCTTACCAAACCATGGGATCACTTGATCCCTCTCGATACATCTTCTACGCTTTGTGAGTTGATCAACTTGATTCACTCTTGACTTAGTCTTGATCAACCTTGAATCTTTCCAACTCTCTTCGTTTGGATGATGTCTTGAAGGTAAACATGAATGATCACACAATCTTCTTCTTCAGGACATGCTTGCAATAAGCTCAACTCTCAAATGACCAATCTTTGGATAATTCCTTGAATAGCACCTTGCTCGACACAAACTCTCCTTGAAACCAACACATGTACTCCAAGAAAAGCCTATAGACAAAACCTTCAAATATAACTCAAGGCAACCATTAGTCCATAGAGATTGTCATCAATTACCAAAACCAAACATGGGGGCACCGCATGTTCTTTCACCTACGCCCACAACTCCTTTGTGTTCTACTCGTGCATAAAACTTCTACGCATAAACCTGGCTCGGATGCCACTGTTGGGGAACGTAGTAATTTCAAAATTTCCCTACGCACATGCAAGATCATGGTGATGCATAGCAACAAGAGGGGAGAGTATTGTCCAGGTACCCTCGTAGACCGTAAGTGGAAGCGTTATGAGAACGCGGTTGATTTAGTTGTACGTCTTCATGATCTGACCGATCCAAGTACCGAACGCACGGCACCTCCGAGTTCAGAACACGTTCAGCTCAATGACGTCCCACGAACTCCGATCCAGCAGAGCTTCACGGGAGAGTTCCTTCAGCACGACGGCGTGATGATGGTGATGATGTTGCTACCAACATAGGGCTTCACCTAAGCACCGCTACGATATGATCGAGGTGGATTATGGTGGAGGGGGGCACCGCGCACGGCTTGGAACAATCAACTTGTGTGTCTTTGGGTGCCCCCCCCCTCCCCGCCCCCATATATAAAGGAGCAAGGGGGAGGCCGGCCGTCCTTGGTGCGCCCCAAGGAGAGGAGGAATCCTCCTCCTAGTAGGAGCAGGATTCATCCTTTCCTAGTCCTACTAGGAAGGGGAAAGGGGGAAGGAAAGAGAGGGAGAGGGAGAGGGAGAGGGAAAGAGGGGGCACCCCCTCCCCTAGTCCAATTTGGACTCCTCATGGGAGGGGACACGCCACCTCCTGGGCTGCAGCCCTCTCTCTCCCCTCAGGCCCACTAAGGCCCAATACTTCCCCGGGGGTTCCGGTAACCCCTCCAGCACTCCGGTTTTCTCCGAAACCATCCGGAACACTTCCCATGTCCGAATATAGCTGTCCAATATATCAATCTTTATGTCTCGACCATTTCGAGACTCCTTGTCATGTCCGTGATCACATCCGGGACTCCGAACTACCTTCGGTACATCAAAACACATAAACTCATAATACCGATCGTCACCGAACTTTAAGCGTGCGGACCCTACGGGTTCGAGAACTATGTAGACATGACCGAGTCTCGTCTCCGGTCAATAACCAATAGCAGAACCTGGATGCTCGTATTGGTTCCTACATATTCTACGAAGATCTTTATCGGTCAAACCACATAACAACATACGTTGTTCCCTTTGTCATCGGTATGTTACTTGCCCGAGATTCGATCGTCGGTATCCTCATACCTAATTCAATCTCATTACCGGCAAGTCTCTTTACTCATTCCATAATACATCATCTCGCAACTAACTCATTAGTCACAATGCTTGCAAGGCTTATAGTGATGTGTATTACCGAGAGGGCCCAGAGATAACTCTCCAACAATCGGAGTGACAAATCCTAATATCGATCTATGCCAACTCAACAAGTACCATCGGAGACACCTGTAGAGCACCTTTATAATCACCCAGTTACGTTGTGATGTTTGGTAGCACACAAAGTGTTCCTCCGATACTCGGGAGTTGCATAATCTCATAGTCATAGGAACATGTATAAGTCATGAAGAAAGCAATAGCAACAAACTAAACGATCATCGTGCTAAGCTAACGGAATGGGTCAAGTCAATCACATCATTCTCTAATGATGTGATCCCGTTAATCAAATGACGACTCATGTCTATAGTTAGGAAACATAACCATCATTGATTCAACGAGCTAGTTAAGTAGAGGCAAACTAGTGACACTCTGTTTGTCTATGTATTCACACATGTACTAAGTTTTCGGTTAATACAATTCTAGCATGAACAATAAACATTTATCATGATATAAGAAAATATAAATAACAACTTCACTATTGCCTCTAGGGCATATTTCCTTCACATCCATCCCCACATAGTTTTAAATTTTGAAATCATGATAGATGACTTAGATCCCATAAAAACCTTTTGACATTGTAGGCAACTTAGGTCCCTTATGGACAACTTCCATGGTATTGTAGGCAATTGTGGATCACTCATAGCCAACTTCTAGCGACTTAGGCAACTTGGTTTCTGAAGCCATGTTAGAGAAGTTTCCACTCTATGGTAAGCAACTTTCACAGTATGGTAGGCAACTAAACAATCTACAACTTAGTTTCTGGACCATGATAACCACCTATTACATGAGTGCACACAACTAATTAGGAGGCTACTAGGTGAATTCACTTATACACACAATGCAATTTCTTTAATACTCCCTCCATTCCAAAATATAGTGCGTTCGCGCTTCCCGAGGTCCAACTTTGACCATAAATTTAACCAACGAGACCAATTGCGGCGGAAGAAAAAATTATATAATTGAAAACTTCTGTCGAATACGAATTCACTGATATAATTTTTACTCCCGCCGCAATCGGTCTCGATAGTTAAATTTACGGTCAAAATTGAAACACGTGGATAGAGGAAGCACTACATTGTGAAATGGAGGGAGTATCAAAGTTGCAGATTTTTAGCACTAAAGTTGCCTCATATAGCATGAAAGTTACTTTTAAAAAATCATCAAAACATATTCAAATGGGATCTACTTTTGAATAGCACATCGCGGGGAAACCAACGGTGAAAAGTTAGCACATGCATGTGCATCGGCGGTGGCTATCCACATGCACGCTAGCACAGTCCCCACACACTGCCACGAATTGTTGACTGTTGTGTTAAATAGTCAAAGCATCAGCACATGCATGCATCAGACAGATTACACGTGTGCGCTCGCAACGCTCAGATAGCGCAGCTGCGCGTTTAAGTATTTATATTTTTTATATACTTTTTCTTTGAGGTATCTATTTTCTAATACTCTCTCTGTTCCTAAATATTTGTCTTTCTAGAGATTTCAGCAAGTGACTACATACTGAACAAAATGAGTGAATCTACATTCTAAAATATGTCTATATACATCTGTATGTGGTAGCCATTTGAAATAACTAAAAAGACAAATATTTTAGAACGGAGGGAGTACTTGCCTGCGCCGGGACCCAGTAGTAGTAGCAGAAACAAAAGGAAAGCAGGTGAGGCTGAGGACCACGCGACGCACAGCAGCCCTTGCCCTCCAGGGTATCCTTATCCTCGCAAAATTTAACTAGTTTCGGCTAAGTGCCCATGGCCCGCGCAGATATGTCGGCAGCCCGAGCAGGCAGATATTTTTCGATCGAGCGCGTGGGATTCCTAGCTGGAGCGCTCCGCGTCCACACATTCCAACCTGGCTCGGCCCGTTCTTTTCCAGCGTGGAGCCCGGGTGGATAAGGATAGGTGGAAGCGGTCGTGCAGCAGCAGTCGAATTGTGACGCGCGCCCGTCCCTGTTCGTTTGAAATTGAAAGGGCCAGGTTCATCCCCCGCATTCCCAATCTGGAATTTACTAAGGTTGCCTGGCTCATGGTCACGGTGCGCTGCGCTCTGGATCACTGAATTTTATAAGCAAAACAGCGTCTCTTGGATTCTCTCTGTTGGACACCAAGCAGTATCATGCAATTTTAATTAGGATAAATTTACATAAAGTATCGTTAGTCCAGTCATGTCATTGCCGAAAAATATTGTTGCCAGTGGCCCCATGTAAAGTATTGGTTTTTTATCCGTCAGTCATGTCATTGCCGAAAAATAATCAGTCGGTTCATGTTAATACGACTTGGCTGTGTGCGCGCAGCAGAAAAGCCCAGGGGATACCGACGTTCTCGATTCCGAATGGGGGACAGGCAGCTGCTTGGGAGCCCAAGATAAGGGACCACGAGAGAGCCCCGTCTGAGGTGTACAGCAATCCGTCAACACATGGAACCCACGTCACCCCACGACCCGTCCCTCTCACGCCTCCTCTCCCCCACGGTGGCCCGAGCCGGAGTTCCCCTCTCTGCCCGCCCCGCGACCGCCACACTCCCCGACCCCTACCAACCAGGAAGCGAGAAAAGAGAGAGGCGAGCGGCGCCGGAGGAGGAGGAGACTGCTTTCCCGGCGGAAGATGGCGCGGCGCGGGCGTGTGGAGCTGCGGCGGATCGAGGACCGGACCAACCGGCAGGTGTGCTTCTCCAAGCGCCGCTCGGGGCTCTTCAAGAAGGCCTTCGAGCTCTCGCTCCTCTGCGACGCCGATGTCGCGCTGCTCGTCTTCTCCCCCGCCGGAAAGCTCTACGAGTACTCCTCCTCCAGGTGCACGCTCGCCGCCGCGCACTTTTTTTTTACCTGCTCTTCAAAGCCAGTACTCTGGATTCGCCTGGTAGAATCCGCGGACCGCGGCGTGCGCTCGGTCGATTTTCTACGATTTCCCCTTAGCTTAACGGTTGCAGACGGCTGCTCTGCGGGGCGCACGCCATATGCTTGAGACAATCCCCGGCAGGCTTTCCACCTTGCACGAACCTGCCTAGCATCTTGGCTTTTTTATCTGTGCACTGCTAGTATTGGTACCACCACCTTGCATGAGCGTGAGCAGGGGCATGTGCTCTGCTTTTGAGATGGCGTTTTGCTTCGTTCGAGGGAAAAGCGTAGTATTGCACTGCGCCGGGGAAGCTTCTCTAATGGCGTCCTCGCAAAAAAAAAAACTTCTCTAATGGCGTGGACCGTGCGCTCGTATTCTTCCGCCTAGGACACTTGAGCCTGTTGCCTTTTGTTGGCTCCTGCATGGTCAACCAACACATGCTGCCCGCCTGGTGATTACGATTTTTGTTTGTGCGTCCTCTTTGACCGGTGACGAATTTCCCATCGCCAGATGCCGACAGTGGAAGCACCGGAAGTTAACGTCAGGCCTATACTGTTGAGTTTAACACATTTTTTTCCGATGAAGGGCGGATTCTATTAACTCAAAATGAAGCATCAAGTGGATACAAAACACAATGAGCACACACCCGACTTCTGTATAGATAGAATGCACACACACAAAAACACAAAGGCGAGTAGCAAAGTCATACAAGACTAAAGCTTTGCCTAAGTTAGAAAAAAGAAAATGACACCAAAGCGAACAACTGCGATCGACAAACTACAAGAGCGACCATATCCGCACCAACTATCTCTTGACACCACGAAGACAACGAGGTTCTTCAACAGCAACGCCTTTAGAAAGGAAATGCCGCACAAGCATCATCGTCACCGGATCCAACCACCAAAGGTCAAATTCTAAGTTTTTCACCCAGAAGAACGGGTCCGAGCATATCCAAGCAATGCCTTCAACAAGGTAACGACGGAAGACATCGTCATTGCCAGTCATAACCAACCATGGTCAGACCTAGGGTTTTCATCCCGGAGCTCGAGACCAGGTACTCAAGAAGCACCATCAACTCGGAGTCAATCATCTGTTGTCGCCACCACTTTTCCACAATCTCAGAGCAATGTTGGGGCTTGGCACCACTGCACAATCATACCCTCTGCGTCAAGTTGTCATTTGTAGATTGCATCTCACCGTCGAAGCAAATTGGCCAGAGCAAGAGCCGCCAAAACCACGAAAGGGCCTTCCGGCTGCATCCCGCAACATCACCAATTTCACGCTAGACGCACCAACAACGGCTTCACGGCATCCTTCACGATGAAGATCCAGCCGTAGCGGACATCTTCTGGTCCGATCTGGACGCCAACAGCCAGTAGAACCTGGCCGCCATCAGATCTGGTGGGCAGGCTGCGACCAGACCATGCGGGGGCACATCCTTTGACTTGGCCCGAGCCACAGCACAGAGCCCGCTAGGACCGAAGGCACCGGCCTGATCGATCAGTTGGAGCGCGGGCGCGAGCGATGGATCGAAGGCATCCACCCGATCTGTTGGAGCGCTGGCGTGAGTGATCCAATCACTGGATCAAAGGCACCGGCTTGATTTGTTGGAGCGCCGGCGTGAGTGATCCAGTTGTTGGATCGAAGGCACCGGCGTGAGTGATCGAGTCCTGGATCTGATGCGAACTGCTATGAGCATTCGAGTCCCTGGATCCGATGCGAACTGACATTCACTGTGGGGTCGAGCGGAGAGGGGAGGACCACTGGGAGGAGGTTCGCTGTGGCGGCATTTGCGGCGTTTAACACATGAAAATCGTTATACTGGAAGTATGCACGCAACTTTTTTACTTCTTTATTTATTTATAAACACCGAGGATAAGTGGATAACGAGATGCGTATGCACATTCGTACCCACTCTTTAAAACACTTCTTTTTCATAAAGTTAGTCTATCCATCAAACATTACCGAAAGAGGCTTTCACCCCGCTTTATATATAAAGCAAACTACGAGAGCCACAAGATCCAACAAATGTTAACATCGCACACGCACGCAAAGATAGCAGACAAATAGAGTGCTAAAAGATTCTGCTGAGGGCACAACTCAATAAGCCCTTAATAAAAAACGAAAAGAAAGGCGGCAACACACAAGCCACGAAGGGCTAATCCGGCTCAGGGGGTGGAGGAGGGTGCGGCGGCGCCAAGCGGAGTTCCATCACGCGAAGATCAACAATGATGATGTTGATGACGTCTCGATCCTAAGGGCGGCTAAGCGGCTGCCAGAGCTTCAAATAGCCACACATTTCGAAAACTGCATCGATAGCATGTCGAATAGGAACACGTTGGATCACAAGTTTATTACGGACGGTCCAAAGCGTCCAGGCGATAACCCTGATTCCCAGCCACCTAATGTGGCGGACACGTTGCGGGAAGGCCTGGATTTCCTCAAAGAAGTCGAGGAAGTTGTTGTGGTACCAACGTCCACCAACCATTTCGCGGAAGCAACTCCAAAGGAATTGTGCCGACACACATGTGAAGATGTGATTCGAGTCCTTCGTGCTGCACAAGGGATAGAGCCCATCTCCAGGGCCATTCCGCTTGAGCACCTCCACGCCAAAGAGCGCTCGGCCCCGGATCCATTGCCAGAGGAAAATCTGGATCTTCAGAGGTAGTCTAATCACCTAGATCTAAACTAGGGGCGTGGTGGCAAGGCAACCGCAATGGCCCGATAAAGGGATTTGGTTGATAACCGACCCGAGGGCTCCAAATGTCAGGAAATGTGATCACTCGGTAGATCCACGTCCTGAGACTGCAACCTGATGCACTCGAGGAGTTCCTCCTATGCGGCAAGTTCCGAGGGCCCAAATGGCCTCTGAAACGCGAGACGCCCTAAGTCAATAAGGGCCATCTCGATGGAGATCCTAGGTTCGACCGCGATGTCGAACAAGTCTGGGAATAGGGCGGCGAGGGGGCGATCCCCAACCCATTTGTCAAACCAGAAAAGGGTAGTCTCCCCCGACCCTGCCGCGATGGAGATCCTGTTGCGGAGGACTGGGAGTAACTAGATGATGGACTGCCAAAACTGCAAGCTGCCAGTCCGCTAACACAAGGCAAGTGGTTTTCCATGGAGATATTTGTTCCGGATGATGTCAAGCCAAAGGCCGCCCTCCCCATTCGCAATCCGCAACAACCAACGAGTTAGCAAGGCAATGTTCATGCGTCTGGATGACATGATCCTGAGCCCGCCTTGGCCACAACGCTTGCAGATGCTGGGCCAGTGAACCATATGGCACTTTTGCTTGTCGCCATCGCTAGCCCAGAAGAAATGCGCCTGATACTTGGCGATCCTGTGGTGGAGGGCCTCATGGAGGCTATAGAAGCTCATGATGTACAAAAGCAAGCTGGAGAATGAAGAGTTGATGAGCATAGTCCGGGCCGCCTTGGACAGCCAACGGCCCTGCCAAGGTTCAACACGGTGTTGGAGCTTAGTCACTGCGGGATGAAGATCCGCCAGGGAAAGCTGGGAGTCACTAATGGGTATCCCGAGGTATGACGTCGGGAAGGAGCCCAACTGGCAATTGAGGCGTTCAGCAATGCTCTGGTACTCGGTAGGCGAGTAGCCCAACACCATGATTTCACTCTTGTCGAAGTTGACCACGAGACCCGACATCTACTGAAAGCATAGGAGCAAGAATTTCACATCCATCAAACACCATGACAGTACAAAGAACACAATAAGTAACAATAATTATAACTATGTCCGCAGATCACCTAGTGACAATTACAAGCACTGGAGCAAGGCAAAGGCACCTAGTTGTAGTAGATAGTCAACAAGTCGTCCTGCTATGACTCTAGAGGACCAGCACACCAGAACACGAACCACCGCCGATAAACAAAAGTATAGATTGGAAGGATACAACCAGTAGACACATAAACATAGACGAGCGAAGACTGGTCCACCCGGATCCACCGAAGACAAACACTGACTGAATCCTATGAGATCCACTAGATACACACCTCCACACACCCTCCGACGACGAGGACGCACGGCCGGGACTAGGGCTAGGCAGGGAGAACATTATTCCATCTTAAGAGAGTCGCGGCCACCCCGCCTTCCTGTGTAGGACATAAAGCTAAGCAGACTAAAAAACACCTAAAAACAAAGTATAAAACACCTACTCCAATAGGTAAATTTGCAGGGTCACTGCTCATCTTCTTTTGTGCAGTGTAACCAAAACATAATTTTGCATAGAACAAAATTTGTCAAAGACAACATAAGATAGTAATTGATTGATTAAATGCATGTACATAAAAACTATCATGCCTAAGTCTAATCCATTGCAAAGACAATAGCTATGTGTCGGTGTACTAAAGTTTGGGCCCTTTAGTACCCCATACTTGTGCACGGGCAGCTGCAGCCGTACCCGCGGCAAGGCTTGACGGGGACAACTGGAAGCAAATACGGGACGACCAAAGAAAACCACAAGCTGGGCTCCCGGGAAGGTTCTTGCCAGGATGGGTTGCGAAGCGAAGCCCCGGCAAGACCACCCCCCTTGAGGTTGAGAGCTCTGACACCATCGACAATGTTAAGACCAAGATCCAGGGGCGTCTGCGTGGTGGCATGCAGATCTTTGTGAAGACCAAAAGGCAAAGTTCCCAGCAAGATTCTTGACGTGAACGTTTGCGAGGCCCCGACAAGATTCTTGCCGGGAACATTTGCGAGGCCCCGACAAGATTCTTGCCGGGGACGTCTGCGAGGCCCCGGCAAGACTCGCACACGGCAAATATCCCACCGCCCTGCCATCGCTCCAGCGCAGCGACTAGCCTGCCAGCCTGGCCCTGCGAGCCTCGTCATCCTGGATGTGTGTCGAGATGGGGTGAGGCGGCGACGGATGGGACGGGCTCTTTTTCCGTCCCCAAGAAAGTTAAGGACACGTAAACAGCGCATTAAATGCATTTGTCCTAAGACATCAGGGATAAGTATGTGCACTGTAGCAACTTTACACCTCCTGTATGCATTGTACGCCACTGTGGTAACCCCTTGGTATAAAAGGAGGACCAAGGCGATACAAAGAGGGACTTTTGGACTTTCTGGCCCAGTTTGCATGCATAGCAGCTAGCCAGAGCTCAAGAACTCTCAATACAGTAAAGCGGGACAAGGGTTTTACGCTTCTTAGCGGCCCGGACCTGGGTAAAAATCCCTCGCGTTGATCGTTGGATCTGCTCTTGGTGCACACTTCTTTCCCTGCCGAACCATAGAAGGGATCCACGTGATCCCGTAGGCGTCGTTTCCCCAACATCTTTGGCGTGCCAGGCAGGGGAGGAGGTTGCGCGAACCTGATCTAGCAGTCAGCATGTCAGTTTCTTCAATGTCTTCATCATCATACTTCCCAAGAGGAAGGGTATCACGGCGATTGGTTCATCTGCGGTCGATCTGCCCGTGCCAACACGGACGGGCAACGGGATGGGCGCAGGTGGAGGAGGTGAAGACCATGAGCTTCCACGATGTTCTGGCTACCGGTAGACTCCAATAGACTTTAACCCAGCTCCCGAGATGGCTGTGAAACTGCTCGTTGAGGGGATTAACACCTTGGATCTAGGAAAAACATTAACCTTGAATCTCCTACTGAATTTTTCTAATGCTCGGATGACCCTTTCTCCCAATGGTTTTCGTGGCAAAGAAGGCCAAAACCAGGAAGAAGGGGAAGAGCGGCTAAAAGAAGCGGCCATGACCGTTCGCATCAGAAGGGCTGGTGACGTTGGAGTCTGTGTCATCGATCCATAAGGAGCACTCTAATAAGCCAAAAAATGTCGTTAGGTCGCAGAGGCCAAGTAGCTCGAGATCTTTTTTGGGCTAGATAAGGTGTCGGATCATGAAGTTCTCCATCAGCTGATAGGGAACACATGACCTTCATCCATTCATGAAAAGCTAAGAAGTGGGAGGGTGCGTCCCCCTTTCCCCCCTCTTGAATACAATCGGCCAAGAACCCCTATTGTAGCTCTCCAACTCACGCCATGGGGCTAGGCCGACTTTGACAAGTGGTGCCTCGTGCATTAAACTCACAAGCATAATCTCAAGAAATTTGCACCTACATTGAGGTAGTTCGAACGGAGTGAATCATTACAAAAAGAGGCCAAGAGTTGGCGATCGCTAAGGTGGATACATAATTAGGAGACAACACCAACCCTTTTTTTGAACCACATTCTGGTCCATATATTATTCAGGAGGCTCGGCTTCCTACGTGTTTAGAAAGCAATACAAGGTTGTCGAAAGGCAGTTGTTAGCCATCATTGACTTCCCAAAAGCAGCTACCAAATGATCGGACACCGCCATCATCTTTGATCAAGAGAACAACCCCGAAAACTCAATTCAGTCTAGGTGTTTCCCTTTAGTCTCATCCAAGTGATAGCTAATTAAATCTTCGCCCATGTGCTCATTGACGGAAGGATTTCACTTGGCGTCACTTTCACTTGCGCACTGGATGGCCAATAAATGCCAAGGTTGTCAATCAAGCTGGGTAGGCAATTCTTCCAATGAAGTCTGTGGATCTTCTACCAAACCTATCAGACATGTTACCTTGTCCATTTCTTTCACCATTGTGCGCAATTTCCTCACTGAGAAGGTGCTCTTCGATGGTCATGGACTTCAAGACAACATTCAACCACATACTTGGACGGCTGACACTCAAATTCATGGTCATGCCCAACTATGCATACTCTTGCCTCAAGATCCCTGTGCTGAATGGGTCACCATTGTCTGGGGATGCAGGAAGGCCGTTATCGGTTGCGATAAGAAGAGCCTTGACATGGCGACCAATGATCTTGATAAACTCAAAGATTGAGTTGTGTGACTCAAGGTTGACTAAGGTGGACCTCAGGGAATCAAACCTGGCCCTTAGTCAACTATGTTGAAAAAGAAGATTTGAAGGCCTTGGGACAGAGTTAATAAAATCGAGCACACCCTTAGCACAACTAAGGCATAGCTTTCTGTCACCAGGGCACCGCCTTCATACACACTTCTGTCAAGGTCAGGACCCAAGCCTATTTTCCTGTCGAACTCTAGTGCACATTCCATTGTGTTGAGTAACTGTGAAGCTTGGTTGAACAATGGTTGTTGAACAATACCAATACTTTAAATTTTTTTGGTCCCGTCAGCAAAAATGCAGGTAAGGAGTTGGACTTGATTGTCGAACGTTTTTCCAAATTCTAAAATATGCTAGTGGAGTTGGGAGTTGATAAATGAGTAGTGGAGTTTTGAATTCAGAGGAGCAGAGGGTTGCCTAATAGGTTCTTAATTGGGAGGGCATCCGTTTTACTTAATATTTTGCGAGGGGCCATTCTGCTTCTACCATATAACATGCATATGAGTAAAGTAACATGAATAAATCCACCTGACATTATTGGGGTGATCTCCATCACCATTGTTCCACTTCTCCATGATGATCTCCATCTGTATGGTCCATGTACAATGTGCCTCCAAGTACTAATACAAGTTGTTACCCCTAACAGATAGTAATAAATTACATAGAAAAAATGGATTCATCACAAGTTGACACATAGGGCGTTAACACAATTAATGATAGCTCATTGGCTTTAGCCTGGGTGAGGTACTCATGACTCGCATGTCATGAAAAATACACACATGCATCACATACATAATGGGCCATACCATACACATCAATGCTGCAAAAACAAATTATGCATAGTATCACATTATATCGTATTATGTGAATCCACTTGGATAAATTGTGAAAGCCAGGACTTGACTAGGACCTTAGGCTTTGATACTATGTTAAGCTTCATGCATTAGCCAACGCAACCAAAAGTCTGAACTGATGAAATTCTACCAAAACTCAAAGAAAATGTCTTGTATGTTAGGTGAATAGATACAAGTTCTAACATCAGTATCCACAAAGTCAACACCCATTGTTAGGTGAATAGATAATGTCCTTCTGTCATAACAATCATGCGAAGTAGCATACCCTTATACATACAACATTTCCAACAAACAACATGTAGGATGAACAGGTCAACATCATTAATCAAGCATTTCAAGTAATTAATTAGTGCACAAGAAGCTAACCACATTTCTCCATCATATGATTCCCAAGAAGCTAACCACATTACTCTATAAAATCACAATCATAACCTTTGTAGGTCATTTCAAATCCATTTGAAGAACTCACTAGTCCTCAAGAATGTTACACATGCATTAAGATTTCTTTTTTTAGAACTATGCATTAAGATTTCACATGACAATATGACCACTTTTCTCGAGACTTCAACCAATCGAGTTACACTGACCATCCAACAACATAGGCATATCCTCTTGACTAAATACTGATTGCGCCAATTCGATGTGCTGATAATAATAAAATGCAATAGATCTATCAAACACGATTATCCCAATTACTCATGATAATAAAATCTAGTCAATAAATTATCTAAAATGACCTTATATCCATGGAAAGACCCCATAGTGAACTTTCATAAGGAATATTTATCATTGGAAAAAGACTTGGGCTAGGGAGAGTGTGTCAAAATATGGCCTCTCTTAGTGCCCTACATTCGGTGCCATCTCTTAGACTTTCACATTAACGTTTTTGTCTACATAGGCATGGTGATGAGGAAAGAGGATGATGTTTCACCTCTTACACTGTTTTCTTTGCCTCCATATCAAATTTGTCTATGTAACGAGTAATTAATAAGGAGAGGATGATGTCGCATATCATCTTAGATATTGTCTAGATATCCAATGCAGATAGATCATTCTATCATCCAATTAGATTCGTGCAAGCTCAATAAAAAGTGGTGTTTACCTATAAGATGTCTACATTAAGCCTATTCTTTGTGTCTAGCAGGTGTTATAAGTTTTGTGCTTGGCAATTGAGCAAATGGATAGATGATGCTATGATACTTGACTAATTTTGCCTAAATGTGACATGTAGTTATTGTTTATACACTATAATATATATTGCAAAATGTTTTGGTGCATGTCTAATGAACACAAATATTTTCTACATGTAAATACATGTATATTTAGAAGAATTTTTTGAAAGTAAGAGTTATAAATTTAGTACATAATTTGTAGCTAGTAAACTTTACATTATGAATTGAAAATAGGCGAGTGCATCGGAAATTATTTGACCTTGTTAGTACTTCAATTATGGACTGGATGTCACTTTGTAGTCGTTTCAAAATCTTTTATGGAAATTGTTGAAAAGGAACGTCTTGCGCAAAGATGTATTACAATAGCATGTAATGATCTGATTGCTGGTTGGTGATTTTTATGGTAATGTGATTTCTAAAGTTTGATGGTTCATTTGCATTTCTCGGTCTAACTTCGTTTTAAAAGGTGTCATAGGAAATTCTACGCGATAAATATTCTCTCAAGTGGAAATTGCTGCAACAACAGGATTTACAGGAACTTTGCTTTGTATCGTCTTGATGGTGCCTACAATGATATATAATTATCATGTTATACCAATATTCTTTGTTCGCATGATTCTTTCATATATAGACACTTGATTTCGTTTGAACATTTTCCTTTGTAAACTAGCTTTTCAAGTGAATATTGCAATTTTTAGTACTTCAGTGTGAACTCCTTTCATATTTGAAGTTTAATTTCGTAAGATGTTCCTTTTACTTGGTTGAAAATAACTTTAGTGATACATACAAAATTTTAATATATTCTACCTTGTAAAGAGTCACCCGAGTGTATCTATGCTTTTCAATATTGACCACAAAGTAAACTTTTAATAATATATGAAGAATTAGTTGTTTTATAAAAGAGAATATATGGTGTTGCACTAATTTTCACTCCCTTCACCAAATTTCATGTTAATATAATTAAGTGTTTTTTCATGTATTTCTATGCATTCATAAAAATACGAACCTATTGATTAGGAAAGATAAAGCTTTTATTGGGTTTTGTCCCCAAGCCTGCATATTTAAAGCTAAACTTTAGTCTTTTATATGGAGAAATTTCAGTGTTAGGATATATTGTGTTGATGAAATGTTATGGTTTTCCTTAGCAATTCTAGTCTATATATTCTTATAATCTAATGTAGACTTCGATCCAAACTTCAGACAGTAACTTGACAAGACATTGTGATGTTTAAGGTGTACTTTTGGTCATTTAAGTCATGTCTTTATTTAGGTTGTAAGTTTGACTTGTGTCTTGTGGCAAACTTCATTCTTACGCCAACCCCCTCCACCAAATGATTCTATCTCAAGTAGAACCCATTGTCACATATCATATTTTGTGTTCTTACTCCTTTCATCTTGGATACCCTCATATCTTTGACACTAGAACCATTTTTGTTGTTCATGATTGTGGCGTCCAATATATATGATGAAACCACCTCAAAGCCCCCCGAGTTGTAGCCACCCATGTCATCATGGCGCCCTTCCTCTTCTCAAGTCATCTAGTTTTGCCATAATACTTGCTTTGTCATAATTCTTGTGCTTTGATGTCCTCTCCTTCAATGCTCAAGGGATCCACAATGACGCATGGTACAATAAGGTGAAGAGGTCCTTGGGTTGCAGCTACCCCCATGGTCATGGTCTCCCCCCTCTTCTCTAGTATGCTAGTGTGCACATTCACCAGGTTGTCTGGGCACACCAACAATCAAAGGAGCCAATGGGCAACCTGAGCCCGTAGGTTACGAGGGCCTTGGAGAGTGAGATGGTTTTTGATGTAATGCTACTTCAATTATATTTTTTGAGGAACTTGGTTTATCCTCGTGGAAATGGCCTAGTTTATGAGGCCTAAACCCAACTCAAGTCCTAATGGGTATGGATTGGCACAATGCTTCCTTTCTGAAGCAAACATTACCTATTAGCCCTCAGACTTACAAACAAACAAATGCCTGGAGGTATATAAAAAGGAATTTAATTTCTGCAAAATGTGGACCTACCTTGGCTCATGAGGGGATGTTCAAGGCTATCTTACAAGATGTTGCCCCCTAGCCACTTTTTGTGTGTATCAACTGCCATGCCCATTGGCGATTTCTTTAGGTGTATTTCTTCTTAGTTCCTAAGGACATAATTCTATTGTGCCATTATGTACAAAACTTGATGGAGGGAAGTTTTCCTTGCCATGTTAGTAGATTTACATTTTCTCAATTTGAACCTACTTCCGCTCACGCAACACAAGCTATAACATTTGGGCTACATGTAGGATCGTTTATGTATCTAAGAGAGTAATGTGGAAGCAAAACTTGCAACAAGTAAAGGGGGCAAGAGATAGGGCTTCCAAACACGAAGATGTATTGGTGCAATCATCATACGCCCACATTGGTGGAGGATCAAACACCAATTAAGTCCTAAGATCACAAAGGCCTTGATTTCCAACCGCCAAGGTCTAAGCCCACCTATCGCCATGACCATGGACACCCGGTCCAAGCCTAACTCGGGGTAGGTCTCCACACGGAGTAGGCGATCTCTGGCCTTGTACAAACTATTGGCTCCTCCAGAACTTAAAGGCTTTAGGGTGTCATCATGGACTATGCACAAGAATCAGTATGGTTTTATAATGTCTAAAACTGTTTAAGACAGTTTGTCCTGGACTTTGGAATATCTACACCAGTCTAAGAGACCCATTGTGATATTAAAGCTTGATTTTGAGAAGGCATTTGACACAATTAAACATGAGGCCATCCTCCAAATCCTTCAAGCTCGGGGTTTTGATCTCAGGTGGATCTCATGGATTAAGGAATTTCTAGCTTCTGAAACCTCATCAATACTACTTATTGGTATACTTGGTGTTGACATATAAATGCATAGCCCACCTTTCTCCATCAGCTTGAGCTTTTGGCTGAACTGATTGGTGCGTGCAGTTCTGCATGGTATCAGAGCCAAGTGGTCTTGAGTTCAAGACCCGGCTGGTGCAACTAAATTGCAGCCCACTTTCGGTCCACGTTTAGGCTTGAGGGAGCAACACGTGAGGGGGAGTGTTGACGTATAAATGCATAGCCCTCCTTTCTCCACCAGCTTGAGCGTTTGGGTGAACTGCCTGGTGCGTGCAGTTCTACACCTGGAAGGCATTTTAAATGGCATAGAGGGGTCGGGCAATGAGATCCTCTACCCCCTTCTTTTTGTGCTTGCTGCTGGTTTATTGCAGTCTATCGTAAACATGATGCTTCGAAGGGGTGAGCCGCATCTCCCCATACCATGCCATGACAAAGAGTTTCGCATAATCCAATATGTCGATGACACACTTATAATCCTGCCTGTTGTGGACTCTCACCTTTTTTGCTTTGAAGAAAATGCTAGCTACATTGACCAAATCTACTGGCCTCGTAGTTAATTATCATAAATCTCCATTACTGCCAATTAATATTAATGAAGAGGAGGCTTCAAGGCTTGCTGGAGTTTTTGGTTGCCAACTAGGAAAGCTGTCTTTTACTTATCTAGGTCTCTTTGTGGGCACTACTAGGCCTAGGATTTTGGAGTTGCTGCCTTTGGTTGATTGTATGTAGAGGAGGTTGACTGCAAGCTCATCCTTCTTAGACCAAGGTGGCGATTGCAGCTGCTTAATTCTGCCGTGTCCTCCATGCCTTTATTCTTGCCTGTGGTTCTTACTGGTGGAAGGACATTCTCAACTTGGTTGATGGTTTCAGGAATGTCACATGGGTAAAAGTAAACAAAGGTGACACAATACTTTTCTGGAATGATTTCTTGCAGCACTCCAGGCCTGTTATTCCTTTACAACAAAGCTTCCAGAGGCTTTTCTCTTATGCTAAAGATCCTTACATCACTGTGAGGCTTTTCTCTTATGCTAAAGATCCTTACATCACTATGAAGGAGGTGTTGGAATGCGATGACATTTTATCATTGTTTCATCTACCCCTATCTGATGTTGCTTATCAGGAATTGCATGATATTCAGCAGATGCTATCCTCTCTGAATAGGCAACCAGATAAAAATGATGTTTGCCTTGGAGAAACTATGATGGTTTTACACCTAAAATGTACTATGATTTGGTTCATTCTCCAAATATTTCCAATTCCATCCTATTGTGATTTGCAAAAATTGTTGCACCATAAATATCAAAGTGTTTGCATGGATGATGATAATGGACACGTTAAATATGAAGGACATGTTGCAAAGAAGGCCTTGGAGTATATCTGGTGTAATGGATTGCATTCTATGCCCAACACATGCCAGAGAGGACACATATCTTTGTTTCTTCATGTGTAATTTCAGTATGAGGATCTAGAATTATCTACAAGCCTGTTGGCCTGGTGGAAATGATATGTGTGCTATTGCTAACAAGGCCAGGAAGGAGTTTGCAAAGCCTTTTCTGTCTAGGTTATTTTTATTGCATGTTGGAATATTTGGACTACCAGAAATGACAAAATATTAAGGAATGAAAGGCCTTCCGTTGCTAAATGGAGAGCCAGGTGGTCCAAAATTACCTTTGGAAGCCAACTAGCTGAAGGTATCAGATGAAGATAACTTAGAGGTGCCACACGTTAAAAAAACATGGTCTAGCCATAAAGGAGGCAGTTGGAAATACCGAATAGTTCTTGCATGGAGGTATTTGACCTAACAAAGCACCCTCTGAAAACATCTTGGTGGAAGGCTAAATCCCAATTGGAGGTTCCAAAAAAGCATCGCTCAAATGTGCCAAAGTTATATTGTGGTTGGAGCAAAACTTACTAGCTTGGAACTACTAGACAGGGAAAACCTCAAAGGGAAGCATGCCTAACAGAGAAGTCTGAATAACGACATAGCCTATCTGCTATGGATAAGACTAAGTAGTTTCAAAAAGAAACTTTGGAAAACAACTAGTTTAGTCAACAACTCACACAAATCACTATGTTAGGTGGTTTTGAACGATTAGCCCGAAGGTATCAGGAAAGCGTAAAGTGTTTGTCATGAGATAGTAAGTGTTTAAACCACGAGGGATTGCTTGAAGATTTGTAAGTGTTCATTCTAGTTATAATGTGTGTGACTCTCTTGGTTGTATGGTAGTCCTTAGATTCAATGTGGAATATTAGATCTACTAAAATCCTAGAAAATTACAAACTATTTGAGCTCTGGGCAAACTTCTTTATGAGGAGTTGCCAATTTTTGTTTCCACTTAGCATAGTGACCTAATATGAAATAATTAGTACCCTTGTTTGTCTCGCCATTAATCACCAAAACTCCTTAGCTAGATTATATGCACCGTTAGTGTATTTTCTCATCTACTAGAATTTATCTTTTAAGATAGAGTTTCTTCATCCTTTTCCTCTTGCATGTGTCCAACTATGGACAAGCATTGGTATGCCACCAATAAGGAGGCCTTCCTATAGAAAGATGTGGAGAAAAAGGATTCATTCAGTGTCACCAATGACCTCTGAAGTGTGGAAGCACTACTCCCATAGTGTGTCCCTTTACGACTCCTTTTGGGGTGTTCTCAAAGACTCCCTTGATAGGGTGCTTCATGGGCCATGACGGCAATGATGCTTCCCAACCGTGACAATACACTCATGAGTCCTTTCTCAAGTGCTTAAAGTGTCTTTGCATGGATTTGGTTTTCTTGTGGCTCACATTCATCCAGGATTTGCACAAATGATGATGAGGATCATTATCATGAGCTAACCATATCCATGCTACCCAATAGTTTGCTTGTATGGTGGGCGAGCACATCCAAGAACAAGCTCTTGCGTCAACCCTTTTACACCTTTGAAGTGCTCTTGTTAAGGCTTTAGGAGTGCAAAACTGATTTCCATTAAGGCGAGGCTCGAGACCTAGGGAAGCTTCCATGTTCATTGTGGTGATATAAATGTGTTTGTGTTTGATAAAATATTTGTAACGGGTCATACTGAAGTAGGAAATTTAAGGATATCAACATATTCTGCTGCATATTTAGTTGTATACTTGTACCACCCATTTAGACATAATGGCCATCATGTAGGCCTATTTCTCGAGCTATGTAGAGGCTTTCGTGGAGGTCTAAGCTAATTTTTGTGCCTGATCCACCTCGGAGTATAGAGACCCCTCCCACTACAAGGATAGATGCCTCCCTTTTGCTTGAATCGCCTATCACCATCTTTGAGCTCATCGCACTGAATCCATGATGAACCGAGTCGGTAGTTCGATAATCAAGGTTGGCTCTTTTTTCGTGACACAAACCTATTTGTCACAACTCTGTTAATTGTACCAAGTAATGCCCTATAGTATGGATTATGCTTCTGTTAGGCAAATTGACTTTTTCCGTGGTCTTGGCCTACATGAAATTATTGGTCTCTTCTGTCAAGAATGGAAATAAGGGCATCCTTACCGTCTTAGCTCTCCAGATCAACTATCTCTTAGGTGGATAAGAGGGAGGTCTTGTTGAGGTTCCTGTTTTTTCTAGTTGTTCTAGCGATTCTCGAAGAATGGTGCAAATGTTATGGAACAAAAGAAAAATATCGAGCAAGGGCTTGTGAAGATGATACACTCTTAAATCTAAAAGGAAGATAATAATATTGTTCAAAAGGAATTTATAGTGGTTCCTAGCTTAAAACTCGAAAAAATGTAGTTGAAGGGGCAAGTAACTATACTGGTTGGGTATTGTACTCTAGGTCAAACACCTTGTGACATCCTGGCTTAATACCAATGGTAGACTACTCATATCAACAAGGTGCACCTTCTTTTTGGATACTTATCTCCAAAGAACCTTCAGACTAAGCGTGCTTGGCACGGGGTAATTTGAGGATGGTTGACCGACCGCTAAGTTCTTCCCGGGTGACCACGAGTGAGGACAAAGTATCCAGGAAAGACTACTTGCGGGGCCATTGCAGATCCCACCTGGCATAACGACCAAGACCACTGATGGTTGTCAGGGTGTTACAAATGGTATCAGAGCCGGCCCTTGCGGTTACACGAGCGTGTGTGGCTCAGGGACACGGGCATGTGTGGCCTGTCATGGCACATGACATGCCACATGTGCTGGTACTGGCACATGACATGCCACATGTGCTGGTACTGAGCGCATAGACTTTGCCAAAGAGAACAGTCATTGCTAGGCCGATGAGGACGTCGATTCCTCTGAGTGGGGGTGTATGTGACATCCACGCTTAATACGAATGATAGACTACGCATATCAACAAGGTGCATCTTCTTTTCTGAAAGCTCATCTCCAAAGAACCTCTAGATTAAGCATGCCTGGCCTGGGGTAATTTGACGAAGGATGACCGACTGAGAAGTTCTTCCCGGGTGAGCATGAGTGAAGACAAAGTGCGTAGAAAAGCCTAGTTTGGTCTGTGGGTCCAGTCTAGATACCGATAGGCATAACAACCAGGAACCGGTGGTAGCAGCCGTAGCGTTATACACCTTCCCCAAAGGCCCAAACTCTTGAGATAAGACCTTGGAGAACCCCGAGGAGACAACGTCTTGGGGTAGGCAAAGAGCCCTCGGGCCCATGGAGGGGTGATTCAGTCGGAGGAGTGAACTCTCCACCTATGTCTACCTAACCCTACTACTACAACATTTCATACCACTTTACAACCCCCCTTTAGAGAATTGTCATGTCAAATATTGAATCGGCTAACACCTCAAATATAAACAACAGGAAATAGTTGTTTTTTAGTTTTCATAACTGAATTTTTTAATTGGTAAACAAAAAAATCTACTAGAACTACATGACATTTCATATGACTCAAAAAAATATAACAACGACTATTATATTTGTAATAATCTCGACAAATACCCTAAAACGGAATGTTCATTGGCAAATATTCGTTAATCCCTATATATAGTATATTTTGAGTCGTCTGAAAAAACACTAACATTACTTTGAGTCGTCTGAAAAAACACTAACATTACTTTGAGTCGTCTGAAAAGTCACTAACTAAACATTTAATTATTTCTCACAAATAAAGATGTAGGTCGTTCAGTATTCAGTTCTTTCTACTATGTCACTTCAATGAAACCTCAACAAACATGCCTAAATTCATCAACTCCATCATCTCAATGGTATCGCCGTCGCTTTACTCGTCCCTTGAATTGATGTCCTCATTATGACAGCACTGCACTTGAAGGGAAACAAACGGGCTAAGAAAAAGGCCTAAATATATCTCAGCTTCTAAACAAGTGTCCAAAAGTAGATGGTTTTATAAGGAGAAAAGTAATATAAAAGTGTGTGAACTTTGTTTGACAGGTAAAAGATATGATGAACCTATATGCAGGTATTCACCAAATTATTAAAGAGAAAGAAATTAATTATATTGTACTGTTTCTTCTCAATACTTAGAATTTTTGTTTGAACAGAGTCTTTCAGCTTTATTACAGTGAGTTTCCAAACGTTAATGCGCTACATTTGTTTTCAGCATAGAAGCTACATATGATCGCTATCAGAGATTTGCGGGACCCGGAATGAACGTGAATGGAGGCGATGCAAGGAACAAAAATGTAAATTAATCTATATAGCTTTTCTTATTGCATATCTTAGAGCTTGTTTAGGTGTAAATTGTATAACTGCCAAGCATTATAGTGTGGATTCAATCAGTCTATATTTCTGAAGTTTCCATAGAAATATCCTTAGCATGATGAAGCATTTGTAATCAAGGATTATGTCGCCTATGCACAGGACCAGCAAAATGAATACAAATATGGATTATTTTTGGTAGCTACTAGTTTATCCAAATAAGCCATCTATATTCTATAACCTAAGACTAGGTTGTACTTACATCATTTTGTATCCAGGGTAGTCAAATCATATGATTGTTTATATACTTACATATCTCTGACATGATATTTTGGTTCTGAACCAGGATGGTGATCCTTCAAACATACAGTCAAGGCTTGAAGACATCGCTTCCTGGTAGCCATTGAGACCTTTCATAATCTCTCCTGGTATGTTATTTACTGTGTTTTTTCCTAAGCTGGTTATGTGCAATTCTGCAGGTCTCTTCAAAATAATGCTGATGACTCCGATGCCACTAAGCTGGAGAAACTGGAGAAACTCTTGACAGATGCTTTGAGGAATACAAAATCCAAGAAGGTACACTTCAGTGGCTCTGTAGACACCTGCAATTAACTTTTGTGTCAATGCATCAAGTCTCTGGTTCCTGTTAGACCCTTGCTCCATCAGAAAAATGGCTCTGCTTTCAGCTATTTTCATCAAGGGCCCTCTTTCACTAATTCAGCAGCTTAGTGCTTCATCACTATCTTGATGCTCTAACTAGACATAATTAATTCCTCTCGGTTTCTTAAAGGAAATATTTTCTCCTACTGAGTATATATTTTTATTATCTACTGGTGTAGGGTATGTAGTTTCCATTTTGATAATCAATTCTACTATAGAAAAGTTCAATCAAGTACTTGCATCCTGAGATAATGGGCTGAATGTGTGTGTTATATTAGTTCCTACGTGTTGGTAAATGATAGGCAGAGCAAAAAGAGCTCACTGGATATTTTACTATGCATGTGACTGCCTATGATAGTTTCATCATAACTCAGAAGGAGTTAACTGCTACTACTAGATTTTCTAAATTCAGCATAAGGACCTGTTTGGAATGGATGTATGTGTGGGCATCGGTATTGTCAGTATCCCAAATTATGCAGGTCTGAATCAAAGCGCCAGGTTACAGTAAGTTCAGTCTGGAAACAGGGGAGAAGGCGTCAAATCTAGGAGAAGACGTATTCTTGGACCTCCAAAGAGTTATGTTAATCGGACAGTCAGGAACTTTTAGATCCAACGGCCAGAAGCCATCTGGGCAAATTACCTTTCCCTGTTTCAATTCATTTCAGTCTTGTATTAATCCCTTCCAGTAAACTGTAACTGAGACTACCTGTGATTCACCACACGAGTTCTTTATAAACTCTTATGTGACCTTCTTTACGTTTCCCTGTACTAGAACCCTAGCTTATCCGCCTCAATCTTTCGATCCCCATTCCCCTTTTCTGGTCAGGACAATTCCCAAATTCCCCTACCAACCTACCAAGATCCTGATAGGTATTTAGTTCAAACTGGTGCCCACACAAAAGCTATATCCATTCCAAACAGGGCATAAAGGTTTGTGTGCTACAGCCCTTGATTGTGTAGAACTGTACTTTTGTGTGTGTGTGTCTAGAACTGTACTTGTGGATATATTTCAAGCAACAGACACACGTATGCAGAGGGAAATCTGACCTCGTGCCGAAGATAATGAAATCCTTGTGAGGAATTTTGTTTTAGTAGGCCAGTGACAAGTGGGTTCCTATTCAATTATTCTGCGAATTGTCTAGCTTATTCCATAGCATCAGTAAGCCGGTCGTATTGCAGACTGCCTGAAATGACAGACAAAATGGAGACATCAGTATAGATCTCCTGTCAGTTACCTGCAAACAGGAAATTAGGTGTTGAAACAGAACCTGGTTGGAGAGTTAAATCTACACAATGACATTTTACAAGGCAATATAGTTGATAAATTTAAACAAGACAAAATGTAAGCATCTAAATAGACCGTCTGAATCCATGTACAAAGAGTATTTACAAGCTTTGCTTTGTTTCTGCAGATGTTGGCGCAACTAAATAGCGGCGCAAGCACGAGTGCAAGCGCCCAGAACTCCAATGGCCCTAGGGGACTGGAAGGAGGAAGGACTTGAGCCTGCATTCTGTACAAGGGATGCTCTGCTGCAGATGCAACTCTTCCCCAGTTGTTGGGTATCGAAGAGTTGTCAGGGCTGCAGCTTGTATGACTCAAGGCAGAAGGTTGCAAATTCAATAAAAGGTTGCCTTGTGCCTCGTCCGGACTCTGTGATATATTTATGCCAACCTATCATTCTGTTGTCAACAAGTCCTGTTATCTGGAACGGAATAATCTCTGTCTCAAAAGAAAGCAACTGAATGGGAAATCAGTTTATGCAGATGCACTTTATATAACGGAATGCAGATGTTTCCTGTTAACTTGGTGAGGATCATATTCATGTCTAACCGCAGAGACGGACGTCTGTATTTCTGTTAAGCAATTAATGAAAAGGGGCATTGCCTGGTTGGGAAAAAAAATCACATTCATGTGTGCATTAAGCAAAGTATCAGGCTTGTTTGTGATTCCATGGTGCCGATGCCTATGTGAGAATATATAAGTTTTGTTTACGAGACAAGTGAGAATATATGAGTAGTAGCCTTTGTGGATGCACAGAATATTTGCAGCCTCTCTTTGTTCTTCTATATCGTTGGTGTACATGTGGGCTTTGGGCTGGGCCTGTTGATGTACCATTTCTGGGGTGGCCAAGATTTGATCGGCGCAGCTTTGAGAAGTGGACGGGGACGGGAGCTGCGGCGAGCAGAGAAGGAATCGGTGGCGGAGGAGGAGGTAATTGCGGACGGAAAAAAAACTGGAATGGCAATTTATTTTGACGCCTCCTTAGCGAGAATTATATATTTGTCCCAACATGAGTCCAACTCTGGTTGCTGGGTGGCACCACTGCGAACCCAACCATTGAGCTACTCCATTGTTCTCGCCCTCTCGATGTTAGTGTTTATTAAATCGATGTAAATGCTGTACATAAAGCATGTTGATCATGGAATGGAATGGAAGAACAGGAGTGAAACACACCTGACACGCGGCGCACCTCAGATGAACGGCCAGGCCCCCACGTACGACGCGAACGCCCATCCGGCCTCCAGCTAGCTAGTGCCGGTCACCACCGGCACCGGCAACGGCGGCACGCCCAATGGAGCTACAAACGTCCTCCTCCCTCCTGGCCGTCGCTAATGTTTGCTAGTTGACCCCGCTGTACATTGCAATAGTGTAATATAAATCAGCCAAAGCAGCAAGAAAGAACTCGAGCACACGCATTGAGCCATGCGATGCAGCGAGAACTCGTAGATACTGTCGTCCAAAACAGGGGCAGGGGAGGAGAAAGTCCAAAAGCAGCAACAGCAAAACGGAATGGCGGGGGGAGAGAGGAAGCAGACCAGCGGCCAAAGAGTCGCTCTCCGTGCCGCGCGCGGCGCGTAGTAAGGCCATCTCGAGCCGAGCCCCCCAGAAACGCCCCCAGACCATTTTTTTGACACCGGCGCTTAAAAATCGTTCCAGCCACGCCCCCAAAACCCTACTTTTCGCCGGATTTGGTAAAAAATACAGCCGGCGCTCTCAGGGCGAACCCAGACCACCGGGGGGCTGTTGGGGGCGGAGAGAGAAGATTTTGCATGTCATTGGCCCACCGTTAGCCTCCCACTCAGCTCTGTATACTTTTTCTCCCGGGCCCCACCCACGTGCTCTCTCCCACGCCGCCCTCCCCAACCTCTCTCCCGCGGCCCGCCCCAACCTCTCTCCCTACCTCGCCGCGACCCTCCTCAACCTCTCTCCCTCCCTCGCCGCGGCCCTTCCCATCCTCTCTCCCTCCCTCGCCGGCAACCGCCTCTCCGGCCCCCTCCCTGCCAGGCTCCACCGTGCCACTCCGGCTGGATCCCGCGGGCACTCCCGCTGCTGGTCGCGGCCGCCTCCTTGCCGCGCGCCGGCCTCTGCTCACCGCGCGCCGCGCGCTGCCGCCCTGCTCGTCGCGCGCCGGCCCGGGCGTGCCGGAGCTGCCGCAGGGCGAGCTCGAGGAGGCCGCTGGCCGGAGCCGCCATACAGTGAGATCGAGGAGGCCACTGGCCGGAGCTGGCGAGGCGGGGGCGCGGCCGGAGCGCGCGTGGGCGGGGCGGAGGAGGAGCGTGCGTGGCCGGGCGAGGAGTAGCCGCCGAAGAGGCTGCGCGCGTGGCCGTGGCACGCGGAGCTCCACCGCGAGGTCCGCCGGTAGGCGTAGAACGATGGGCTGGGCACGTACTGCTGCGCCGTCGTCGAGTCCCTAGACGGCGAGTCTGGCATCGTCGCGTAGCTCCGGCTGTTCTGCTCTTCTCGTCATCAATGTACCTCTCCTCCACCCACCGATCCAGCCAGTTCCTCCAGCTATTCTACTCCGGCGTGGGCGTGTTGTTGGCGGACGACACGGCGTGGGCGCGGCCAGAGCGGCGCGGACGTGGACTGGGCAGGTGTGTGGGTGGGGCGACGACTGGAACAAATCTCACCCCTAAAGAAAAAATTCATCGAGGCCTCCCCAGAAGGCCGAAAAAATGCCTCCTAGGGGGCACAACGGCTGGAGATGCCCAGAGCGCCTAAATAGAGCGGCCTGGGGGCGTGCCGGCGCTAGTTCGGCCCCTGGGGGCGACCTAGCTCCCAGTCACGCCCCCAAGCGCCGGCCCCAGGATGGGGAAATTTAAAACTTGGTCGTTCCCGCCCTCAAAAGACGCCACAAATCCGGCAATCGGACGTAGTCTGGCGTTACAAAAAATAGAGCATCGCACGCCGCAAGTTCGCGTGCATGATTCACTCGGCGGGGTCGGCTCCAGGCGTTGGCGGAGTCGGCGTGCTCGGGCTCGGTGGTGTCGGAGCTGCTTCGGTGCTGGGCTGTGTCGGCGCGGCTTCGGCACTGCTGAGCGGCGACGTAAAGGCGTCGTTCGGGCTTGGCGTCCGTGTGGTCGTGGGCGCGGGAGCTTGTGTCGTCGGCGTCGTCGGCGTTGCCGTCCGCATCTGATTCAGGATGAGGCCGCGCTCCGCCATGTACCACGCCCTGAGCTCCTCGTCGTCGCTCTGGAGCATGTCCGCCCCGCCCATCAGAAAAGCCATGTCGGTGTTCCTCTTCTTCACGGCAACATTCGTCCGGAGCAGGTCGAGCTTGATGGCGCTGTTCTTCATCAGCGACGACCACCGCGCCTCGGTCTTCTCTTCACGTACGACGGCCCGAGCCTGGGCGTCGGCGAGGCAATGCTCGATGGACTCCTGCACTCGCGCGGTTGCCGCGTCGGCGTTTTTCCCCTTCTTTGCCAATTTGTGGCCGTCCGGCCGCCCCTGACTTGCGCCCGGAGTCGTCAAGTTCGGCTTGTATGTCTCCTTGGCCTTGTCGAGGGCACGTCGGACTTCCGCCCACTTCTCGCACTTGTCAATGCGCTTGTAGACGTGGAGGTGCTTGAAGTCGGCATCTTGGTTGTCGCCCCGATACATGGCGAACATACGCAGCAGCTGCGCGGAGGAACAAACAGTTGGCGGGCGGCGGGCGTAGCCGACGAAGATATGCGGGCGAATGGCGTGCGTACCTGATCCTCAACGCTGGCGCCGCTCTCCGGGCGAGCCGCGACCTCCTCGACGATTCCATGCCATTTGTTGCACGCCAACTGGATACGCCCCCAATGGTTCGCCATCGCCTTGGAGCCGCGCTGCATGTAGACGCCTTTGAAGTACGGGTCGACGAGCTTCCGCTCGTCGAACTCGGCCTTGATGCGGTCCCAGTATGTCTCCAAGCTCTGGTTCGCGCCGGTGGTCGGGTCGAGGCAGACGACTTTCCATACTTCGGCGAGGCATTCCTCCTCCTTAGACGTCCACTTGATGCGCGGTTCGTCTGACCTAGCCGCCCGCTTCTTCTTCTGGCGCCCCTTCATCGGAACAGGAGCCGGCTCCTCCTCCTCCTCCTCCTCCTCCTCCTCCTCCTCCTCGGGTTCCTGCGCTTCGTGCGCGTCCTCGCCGTAGACGTAGCCGAGCTCGGCCTCCATGTCACCATTGAGATCCACTACCTCGTCCTGGGTGGCGAACCCGGGAGACGTGGCGGCCGCGATCGATCCTGTCGCGATGATGTCGTCCATGTCGGCTCCTGTGTCGTCGGCGTCGCCGAGGTGCGAGAAGGGCAGTGGAGCACGTCGGAGATGGGGCGTCGGTGTGGACGCGTAGGCGGCGTGCGGCGAGTAGTTGTATGGAGGGTACTGCACGCCGACGAAGGCGGGCGAGGGTGTGCGCGTCGCGAGGTGGCCATGGGGAAGGCCACGTTTGGGTTGAACCCCCCGTGCGCGTCGCCGTCGGCGTAGCCGGGCGACGACGATCCCCATGGAGAGCCGACGCCTTGCTGTCCCCAGGGCGCGTACTGGGCGTAGCTGACGGCGGGTGGATTCATCATCCCCGCGTGGTCAACCGATGAGGAAGACGCCGTCGCACGCGCCGCGTTGTCGCGGGCCTTCTTGGCAATGGCCCTGTTCCGCCGGTCGGTGGTGACTGCGTCGCGTCGCTGAACTTCCACCCTCCATTCGGCGCTCGACATGCCCGGTGGCTTCGATGGCGGCGCCCTCGGCTTCCTCTGCTTCGGCTGGGCCACGGTGCCAGTCGTGGTTGCCGCCGCGCGCGGCATGACGGCGACTGAAAGGCGAGCTGGAGGGGGTTTGGCGGGAGAAAGGAAGAGAATGGCGGGAGGAACGCGAGCGAGCGGGAGAGATGCGAGGGAAAAGCGTCAAGAAACGGCGGGAAAAGGCCCTCGGGTTGCCGCCAAGGCGGGCCCACGCGCCTTTTTCGCTTGCGCCGACTCCCCAAGCGTCCCCAAGGGCGCCGGGTTCGGCCTGGGTCCGCGGGCACCAGTTTTTGCCCGAGCCGGCGAAAAACGGGTTTCTGGGAGCGCCACTGGGCCGTTTTTTTGGCGCCGACGCGACAAAATCATCTGAGGAGGGCCTGTTGGGGGCGCGGCTGGAAATGCCCTAATAAGCAGCCTAGGATCTCGCGCCGCTCGCTGCCCACGCGCACCCACGTGCGTGGCAGGTGCAGTGCAAGAGGCATACGTTTCGACCGGCCAGAGAGTCACTGTGCTACGTCCGTCCCATATCGGGCATGCCCTCGGGTCACTAAACGACAGGCCTTTCACCAAAGAGGCCGCCCACCTTTGCAGGGCGGGCGAAGGCGGCGGGTGCCCCTTGGGCTGTGCCGGGGGTCAAGCAGCTACTCCTCGTTGAAGTATTAGACTGGACTGGACAGGTACTGATGAATGCACGCGGAGAGAGAGAAGCAAGCAAGGGTGAAAAAACCGCGGGAATCTTTGGCATGTTCTACAATGTTCTGGGCCGGCCAGTCATACTATACTACACGACAGAAGAGCCTCGAAAAAGCAAGAAGGCCGCGTCCGGGGTCCGGCAACACGCCTGATCGGCCTGCATGCGTCGCCACCTGCGCAGCGCGGACCGACGGAACGCCGGAGCCCATGGCGCGGACGTGCTTTGCATCCTAGGCAGGGCCCGTGCGGCGGTGGCCGGAGCGGTGGGATGTCATCCGGTTCATCTGCCAGCGCGCCGGACTCGATCCCCGGCATTACTTCAAAGTCTGCTTGCCCATTTAAGCTGGCACCCAAGACGACGACGGCCACCACACCGCACTGCGCCTCTCTCCACCTTCCTCCCGGCGCCTCCCCATCTAGCACGCACGCTCTACAATATGAGATCTGCCCCAGCTTTTCTTCTTCTTTTGCTGCAATTGATTGTAATCCCGGACTGCATCTAGATAGATCAGCAAGTTCAGGAACCAATGGCGGCAAACGATGCAAGAGGAACACGACCTCGATGATTCTCCAAGAAATCAAGGCAAAGACATGAACGAACCGAGGCAAAACGAAAGTAGGCAAGAGCAGAGCAGATGGAAATGGGAGGAGGAAGGTGACAAAAAGCAAGGCAAGGCGGCAAGAAAACCATCAACAACAGGGAGGAGAAGATATTTTTCTTACCACTCAGTCGGCGACGCCTGGAGGCATGCAGTGTGTGCGCAGCGCAGGTTCCCGGAGGACCGGAGTGGAGGCGCGCGTCGCCATTTGGCTGCCTCCCGGCCGCAGCCTCAAGCAGAGAGAGAGAGGGGGGGGCAGGCCTTGGTGTTTTCCGCCGCATTTTATAGCTCGGAGTGGGGTAGTACCACGTCGCGGCACGGCCCGGAGGAAAGCAAACGCGGGCCGGCGTGTCGACCCACCATTGGCCAGCGGCCCCTGACGCCTCTCCACAGCGCCGTATGCAGGCACGCGAGGTACGCTGGGTTGGGAGTTTGTCGCTGGGGCACGCGGCGGCTCGTGGGATGCTCCGTGCAATGCATCGAGTAGCTGCTAGCGGGGCTAGTGGCGTGTTTTGACCCCTTTCGGAAATTTGATAGAGATCTGATCCTGCCTTGCAAAAAAATTGTGATCTGACCATTTTTTTTATCACCAAAGGCCTTGCGATAGGGTTGTATGTCCTACCGTAAATTTTTTCTAAGTATGAAACATAGTGCATGCTCCCAACTACCGTCAGGCACCTTGGTGATAGGTTGTACAGGCTACCGTCAAACTGTTTGGCGGTAGGGTGTTTTTTACCGCCAAGGTCCCTGGCGGTAGGCTGTTACACCCTATTATCATGGACCCTAGCGATAGCAAAAGAATTAAATCCCGAAATTTTACAAACTACAATCAGATCTTGATTAACTTTTAGAAAATGGCCAAAACACGAAATTTTGCCTCCTGCGTCCAGCGGGCAGCATGGGCTTCATGTGAAATCTCGGAGACAGAGATGATTTGTGTGAGTCGTTGGTCCAGCCGAAGTTTTGTCCGTATGCAAAAGTGCCCTTGCCATATTTGTGACGAAAGGGGTTTCCACGCGTAAGCGGAGTTATTAGCTCGAGCTCAAATGAGCCCGGTGAACAGTAAAATCTGATTTAAAAAATCAATTTTTTTTATGAAAACATTGAAAAAAGTTTTACGTGCTCACAAGATTTCATCTTGAAATCACATTCATGAAAGTCGTGGCAAACAAAACAAAATTGATGCTCCAATTCGAAAGCATTTTGGGGTGCTGATTTGTTTTGTTTTTACCACGACTTTCACGAATATCTTTTCAAGATGAAACTTTATGGGCACGTAAAACTTTTGTCAATGTTTGCGCCCAAAAAGAAATTTCAGATTTTTTTTAATGTTTTTCAAATTTTTTTTCTGATTTCAGTGTTCATCCCGAGCTCAAATGAGCTTCGGAGTAGAAGATGAATTTTGTTTCCCCGCCCCATTTTATTAAAAAGGGGGCAACAAAGCATCCAAACCAAACTGTACCACATATTGTAGATATTAGAAACAGAGCTTGGAACAGGAAAACTAAAAAATTCTAGCCGTCACCTCCCAAATAGCTTGAGCAAAAATGCATTCAAACATGAGATGAAAAACAGATTCAAGCTCGTGGCAATATAAGCATGTACGGTCTTCCACATGTTGGCTCTTCAATAGACTATCTCTAGTGAGTATCTTGTTCTTAACATCCAACCATGTAAAAATATGAAATTTTCAGAGCCATTTCTAGCATAGAGTAGCCCCCCCCCCACCCCCCCCACACACACAAATGGGATGAAAAACAGATTCAAGCTCGTGGCAATATAAGCATGTACGGTCTTCCACATGTTGGCTCTTCAATAGACTATCTCTAGTGAGTATCTTGTTCTTAACATCCAACCATGTAAAAATATGAAATTTTCAGAGCCATTTCTAGCATAGAGTAGCCCCCCCCCCCCCTCCCCCAAATGACCGTCTTATAGTAAGATTCTACTCATAATTTTAGCATCTACACACCTCCTAAATGAGAGTTTGAGATCCTGCACATCCCAAATCCGAGGCACACTACAAGTTTGTTGGTAAAAAAATATCCATGAACTGAGTTTTCAAGGTGTAACCACCTGTCTAGTTGTCATGCCAAAAGCAAAATCTTGGTGCCATCACCCAATATCCAACTATAAAAAGGTCTAAGAGCTGCACGGGCAGATAGAGGCGAAGGTGTCCCGATATTTCGATGAGAGGTAGCTACTGTTTTTGGTGGAAGTTGACATTGACGATCCGACTACGAACGTGCGAAGACATCGCGCCTTAGCAATTGCTAAACCAACTCCGGAAGGTTATTGACCACGCCAGAGCATGATCAGCCCGACCACGAGGGTCTATTTCCCGCATGCAAAGGAACAATAAGCTAGAAATTGATATTGCAATCTGGATATTGTAAATTTATAAGGAATGCTTTATCAAAGTGGGGTTCTATAATGTCTTTGTCTAGTCGTTGAACAAAATGAAGAAAGCAAGTTGCAACTACGGTGAACTTTAATCTAAACAAAATCCATGTCTAAGTGGTGCCTTAAGGGATGTAGTTATAGGGGAAAAGAGAGGAAATTTGGTCCATCCTTGGCAAGGTGGGACTAAACATACCTCCTGAGTCGTTTCCCTTACGATACAGACTCTAATAACAACCTACAAGAGGTATTTCAAAATTACATGGGCCTGACCTAGATATAAGGTGGCGCAACACATATAATATGCCATGGACGAATTTTGCGAAGGGGCATCTTGTATATTTCGTCCATGTCCTTGTATGTCATCATGTGGGCTTCAAAGGGCTGAAAACTCATTTCTTGTTCGGTTGTGCGCGCCTTTATCTCCACTCTTGATCTTGCTCCAATGTGAAAGGATCGATAGGGTTGACTAGAGCGGGGGGGGGGGGGGGGTGAATAGGCAACTAATAATTTTTAGCTCTTCTTTACCAAATTAAACTTTGCATCAGAGTAGGTTGTCTAGAGGTGCAACTAGGTGAGCAACCTATATGATGCAACAACAATGAACATGCAAGCAAGCAAGAGAAGTAACACTAATAAGCTTGCACAAGTAAAGGTAGGAGATAACCAAGAGTGGACCCGGTGAAGACGAGGATGTGTTACCAAAGTTCCTTCCTTTTGAGGGGAAGTACGTCTCCGTTAGAGCGGTGTGGAGGCATAATGCTCCCCAAGAAGCCATTAGGGCCACCGTATTTTCCTCACGCCCTCACACAATGCGAGATGCCGTGATTCCACTATTGGTGCCCTTGGAGGCGGCGACCGGACCTTTACAAACAAGGTTGGGGCAATCTCCACAACTTAATCAGAGGCTCCCAACAACACCACGAAGTTTCACCACAATGGACTATGGCTCCGTGGTGACCTCAACCGTTTTGGGAGTAACAAGATCCGCTAGGTATTGGTGGTGGAATCAAATTTCTCTTGGTGGAAGTGTAGATCGGGGCCTTCTCAACCACTCCCAAGCAAATCAACAAGTATGATTGGTTAGGGAGAGAGATCGGGCGAAAATGGAGCTTGGAGCATTAATGGAGCTTATGGGGGAAGAGGTAAGTCAACGAGGAAGAAGGGGACCCCCTTTTATACTAAAGGGCCCCATCCAACCGTTACCCCCAAAGCAGCCCCGCAGAGGGTGGTACTACCGCAGGGGGCAGCGGTACTACCGCTGGACCCAGCGGTACTACCGCTCCCCCTTGCGGTACTACCGCCCAACCAGGGAGGGCTTGAAGAAAGAGGAGGGATCGTGCCTAGCGCGGTACTGCCGCGGTGGTAGGGCGGTACTACCGCTCTCGAGTGGTACTACTGCACCTACTACCGCTGCAAGTGCCGCTCAACCCGACACGAGATGTGCCCCCCTCGAGTCGAGGTGGTAGTGGCCTGGTACCGCAGCGGTACTGCCGCTGAGGACCCTCAAGCGGTACTACCGCTGGGCACTGCGGTACTACCGCTGGGGCCAAAGACTGCCCATCCAGCAGGGAAACAAACCTCCAACGACGCGGGAAGGCCCAGAGGGTGTGAAATGGAAGTGTACGTGATGATTCCACCCTAGCATACCAAAGCGGACCCCCTCTTGATAGTACGGTGACTCCTACGAAACTAGTCCACCAAACAAGAAATGAAAGAGCTACACCGTCTTGAAAAACACTCTGAGGAGAAAGAAATCGTCTCGTGCCAAGGATGGATCTCTGAAAAGCTCAAAGCACACGGTTAGTCCGCAAACATGTTGTCATCAATCACCAAAACTACATAGAGAGAGACATGCCTTAACAATCTCCCCCTTTTTGGTGGATTGATGACAGCCAGGGATTTGCACAGGGATAAGACATGAAAGTAGAGATACTTAGAACTACAAAATATAGACCGGCTCCCCTGAATGTGTGCACCTAGTTAGTAGTGCCTTTGGAATGCAAGACACACACATTAGGATCAATACTCCCCCTATATTTTATAGTCCAACAATTCTAAGCATAGGATACATGAGAGTAGGGTATAAAATAGGAAAAGCATGCAACTCATAAGATACCACAGAACTAGATAGACATAGATAATAAAGGTAAAGATAAGGTAGCATATGTCTCACACCATATGTCTAGAACTTAGGTCTCATTGGCACCAAACCAAACCAAGCAAAATGACGAGAAAACACAAGACACCACAAACCACAAAGACACACTCGCAACACGGCAACAACACAAATCCCTAAACTCTCTCCCCCTTTGGCAGCGAGACACCAAAAGGGCAAAGAGCGTTGCTACGGCTCCAGGTGAGAGCAAGCTGAGGATCTCGAACATCACATCTCATCGGGATCGTCTGCACCGCCGTCGTCGGTCGGAAACTGCTCGGCGTCTGAATCGGTCCATGGGCAATGCTGCTGGACCCATTCCTCCTCGTCGGTGATCCTCTCCTCAGATCCGCTGTTAACAGTGGCACCCAACTGGCGCATGAGCTCCTTGTGACGTCTGCAGGCCTTCTTCTCAGAGACATGAGACATGTACTGGCCAAGAGACTCCATGCAGAAAAGTTTCTTCATCTTGCGCTTTAATCCTCTTAGCCCATGAGGGCTCCACACCGAAGGGCTCATAGTCCTCACCCTTGTCGGCCTCAGCCTCGTCCTCAGACTCCATGTCAGCCTCAGAAGGTGGATCATCAGATCGAGGGGCCTGGGTGCCCCAGTTGTCATTCTTCCTCAGACGCTTGATATCATGAGAAATCAACTCTCCCGTTTCCACCGCAGCCCTAGGATAATGATGTGCCCAGGCCTTCTCGATGAGCAGCATGATGAAAGGACCATAGATCGGGCACTTGCGCTCAGAAATGGCAGACAGAAGTTCAGACCACATAACATGAGAAATGTCCATGGACTCTCCAGTGGTTTCTTCCTTCTCATGCTGGCAGAAGAGAAGCATGTCCACAAGATAGGTGTCGGTGTCAAAACCGGCGGATCTCAGGTAGGGGCCCCCGAACTGTGCGTCTAAGGCGGATGGTAACAGGAAGCAGGGGACACGATGTTTTACCTAGGTTCGGGCCCTCTTGATGGAGGTAAAACCCTACGTCCTGCTTGATTTATTCTTGATGATATGAGTATTACAAGAGTTGATCTACCACAAGATCGGAGAGGCTAAACCCTAGAAGCTAGCCTATGGTATGATTGTATGTTGTCCTACGGACTAAAACCCTCCGGTTTATATAGACACCGGAGGGGGCTAGGGTTACACAAGGTCGGTTACAGAGGAGGAGATATACATATCCGTATTGCCTAGCTTGCCTTCCATGCCAAGTAGAGTCCCATCCGGACACGAGACGAAGTCTTCAATCCTGTATCTTCATAGTCCAATAGTCCGGCCAAAGGATATAATCCGGCTGTCCGGATACCCCCTAATCCAGGACTCCCTCAGTAGCCCCTGAACCAGGCTTCAATGACGATGAATCCGGCGCGCAGTGTTGTCTTCGGCATTGCAAGGCGGGTTCTTCTCCATCTTCCGAACGTTTGTAAAGCAGTGTCTGGTCCCATAAATATTTGGACCTCTTGGCTTATGTGCCCAATAAGGGATATCTCCCATGCGTCTAATGAATACGAGGCGCCAGGGCGTTTTTACATTCACCCCCCAGCCAGATAAATAAATTGTCTATTAAAGGGATGGGGATCCTTAGATCCAATCCATACCATCCTCCCCCAGCGAGAATCCATCAGAGTGCGTTTCGGAAAGATCCATTACAGCATGGACGACCTCCGCAGCTCCTCCTCCCGCCCCCGTAGCCCTAAGACCGGCGATTGGGAGAGGTGTTCAGTCCCTCACAGTCGATTAGTCGAACTGCAGACTAAGGGATTTCTCCCTCCGGCGTATATGGTGCCCGTTCGAGCCGGTCTTGCCACCTACAATGGCGGGGAGCAAGCGGAGAGCTTTCCCTGTCCCTCTATGGGGGAACGAATCTGCCTTGTTCCCTATTTATTAAGGGGACTCGGATTTCCAATTCATCCATTCCTCCGCAGGCTCCTGGAGTTCTACGGCCTCCAATTACACAATTTCACCCCTGCCTCCATCCTACATATCGCTGGCTATGTTGCTCTCTACGAGTTGTTCCTCTGCGAGGCTCACTTCGAGTTGTGGAAAAGGCTATTTTGCCTCGTCCCTCACACACAGAGGGGGTCACTTTATCAAGTGGGCGGAGCCGAAATATGGCGCATCGCCGATACCGGATACCTGTCTGGTACCCCAAAGAAGTCATCCGAAGATTGTCCTTCAGAATGGTTTTATATGGAGGACGTTCCCCTTCCGGACCCTGTTCGGCGGGGTCTTCCTGAGTTCAACAATGCTCCTCTGAAGAAACGCCGAAGTTGGCGCCCACGGAGCCCCTAGGCTGAAGACAATGGAGAAGTACTCTATCTAATGAACTAGATTAAAGCACTGGCTTGATCAGGATTGACAGTAATCGAAGTTATGTCGATTTGCATAATGCGGGGAGTGCAACCACTTCAATATCGTGGGCACCCCTTGTGGTGTTTTAACGGGGCGGATGACGCCACCCGCTGCGGGCGTAAGGGTCCGGAGAATGCTGCCGCTTTAGCGAAAATTCTGTCCGAATTGTCCAAGGGTGAGGAAGAGGAGTTCACCCACATCAAGCCACGGGATGGATTCTCCATGTACAATCCTCCAAGCTGGGTAAGTTATATCTCCCTATTCCCATTTTCCCGCATTCTTTGTCGTAAGTATTCACCTTGCCACTTTGCGGCAGGAACTGCGAAAAGCCATAAAGGAGGTCAGCAGCCCTTCTCCACAATCAGAGGACCCTGATCGGGCCCTCGACTCCGGACTTGAAGAAGATTCGGTTATATTCGTGGAGCTGATAGACCGGCAGTTCTATCAGTTAAGCTGCGATGATGCCATGGTGGCCATTACGACCGACTATCCCGGACTGCTCCCTGCATCGCACGTAAGAAAAACCAAAAATCCCAACTCCAAAAACTAGGATCCCTTTTTAGACACTTCACCCACCATATACACATGGCATTTTTACAGGGAAGGCATTCGGGACGCCCTGCCGAACCCGCAACAACACGCCAACAAGTGGCACCGAGGCCAGGTAGGCCAAAAAGGAAGGCGGTCAGGACAGAGACGCCGGCGCAAAGGTATGACAAAAACCCCGCTCCGTGGTTGTCGTCTTTCTCAAAATACAATGACGCCCGTGTTTCTTTAACAGAAAAACGCTCGCCGGAATATGTCCGGCGATGTTACTAATCACGCTACCACCAGTCGGGCGCCAGGACCGGACATAGAGGCGGAAGCCGATATGGGGCGGGCGCCGGATAATCCCCTACAGAGGATGCAGATAGATTATCCGCTACAAACTCAGAAGTGGAAAGCGCCATGAATCATAGGCGCCGCTGGGCCGTACTCCGTGACGCTTGTTTCTCACCAGAGGCATTTGATGCCTTCAATTCTGGAGAGGCGTATCTCCGAGATGCTCAAGATGGTCTAGCCAGAGCCACGGATCAGTATGTAAAGGATGTACGAGTAAGTAAATCTGACGATTTATATGTATCAGTAGCCCCTGAGACTTGAAATAGTTAGTAGAACTGATTTAAGGATCATCTTTATTGTGCAGGTTCTTACAGAGAAGAATACTAGGCTGTCACAGGAGTTAGAGTAATGCAAGACCCAACTGTGGGCCGCTGTTGCCGCATTGCAGGAACCGAAAAAGTCACCCGCTGGTAACATTTACTTTAAAGAATGATGGTTACCATATAGTGTGCGGCGTGGCTGCAGATCTAACAATAGATGTTGCAGATGAATCCGGAGAAAATCCGGAGGACCAGCATGTTATGCGACAGCTAGAGGCTGGCAAACGCGTGCTGACTGAGGTTAGGCGGGAGAAAAACAATCTCCAAGACGCCAATATCAAGCTGAGCGTGGAACTAAAAGACGTTTGAGCCTAGCTTGCAGACTCCGAGAAGGAGAATAAGCGGCTTCGGCGCGGCATTTTCAGTAAGTGCTTGAACGAATCCTTTTAAAGGAGTTCGGCGAAGAAGCCGACTAACAACGTTATGTCTGTAGGTATGCTGACGGGTCGTCCCGCGGAGGAAATGCCCGGGTCTGCGGGTGATCTTCTATCCGAGCTCTCACATCTGCACGAACAAGTTCGGCAGGTGATGCAAGGTGTTGCCCAGGCCTTGTGGCCGTCCGTCTTCCTGCCAGAGGGCGTTGCAGAGTTTGCGGAGAAGCTCAAGGGAGCACGGCGGCGCTTCCGATTATGGAAGATATCGGCCTGCCGACAGGGTGCCAGAGAAGCCTAGGCCATGGTGAAGACGCGATATACCAAGGCAGACCCAAATCACATGGCCGAGGTCGGACCTGTGGGGCCCGACGGAAAAGAGATCCCCGTTAGCTTAGTTTATGGGCAAGTAGAATTAGCCGCAAAGTATTCCCAACAGGATTGTAAGCTAGACCGCCTGTTGGATGGTATAGAAGAGGAATTTAGTCAGTCTGCATGACTATGTAATTAAAGTGACATGTATAATGCCTTCTAGCCGGATTGTAGATCATTTGTCTTGGCGGACCTTTTCGCTTCAACCTCGGGACCCGATAGTCCGGAGTGTATCCGAATACCCGCTCAGTTATATAAGAACCGGGGTATGCGTGGAGACCAGGCGTAGGGGTCATTAGTGCTTGAACAGACAAGTGCCCAACTAGTTATGTTATATTACATGGGTAGTAAGAAACATCTTCCAGGGAGAATAGTTCCGTTAAGGGTTCCTTTCCCTGGGTAAGCATGCCCTAAAGTGCATGTCCGGACTGCGATAGGAAACGCAGGAAAAACATCTGGGGGCAGATATGGACAATAAATAAAAATCATCTTTTGTTCACCGACCGAATATTCCCTTAAGAACGCTAGCTTTCGGCTTCACCCAGTCTGAGGTACACATCCGGCTGACCCGGCAGTAACAATCGCAGAGGTGCTCCCCTTATGCCCTAGCCGAATTAACGGGAACGTAGGGCATAAATACAAGAGCCAGGCAACCCAGCTTGGCCAAAACTTAAGTCATATCGATGCATATAATGGCGAAAAAAGGTACATGCGGAAGCATGACACATGTGCGGGGCCTGAGGCCCAGATAAATAATTAAGCTTCTGTGAAAGAAGCCCCCAGGTATGATGAGCGCGGCTAGCGCATCTATAATGTGCAAGCGAGGCACAAGTTGGCCCTTGAAGGCCTAGAGAAAGAATAAAAGAAAGGAAGAAAGAAAAACAAGACAGATAATGTATATGCAAAAAATGGACAAAGGGAGGGGACGAACATAGAGTCCGGTGCTAGGCGTAGAATCTTCGGAGCCTGGCCGCGTTCCATGGGTTCGGCTCGAGTCGACTAGTCGATGCATCCCGCAGTCGGTACGCTCCACCGGTCAGAACTTGGTCAATAATGAAGGGACCTTCCCATTTGGGCTCGAGCTTGTTCTTTTTCTTATCCGGCAGGCGTAGAACTAGTTCACCAACGTTATAAGTTTTGGCCCGTACTTCTCTGCTTTGGTATCTGCGAGCCTGTTGCTAATAAAATGCGGAACGGGCTTTGGCTACGTCGTGCTCCTCCTCCAGGGTGTCCAGACTGTCCTGCCGATCGAGCTCGGCTTCTCTTTCTTCGTACATGCGCACTCGAGGTGAGTCATGAATTATGTCACAGGGCAAGACTGCCTCTGCGCCGTACACCATAAAGAAGGGTGTATATCCGGTACTACGATTCGGCGTGGTCCGCAGCCCCCAGAGTACGGAGTCGAGCTCCTCTACCCAGTGCGTGTTAGACTCCGTTAAGGAACACACTAATCTGGGTTTAATGCCGCTCATTATAAGACCGTTTGCTCGCTCGACTTGGCCGTTGGTTTGTGGGTGATAGACTGAAGCATAATAGAGCTTGATGCCCATTTTGCTGCACCAGAGTTTTACCTCATCGGCTGTGAAGTTTGTGCCGTTGTCAGTGATGATGCTGTGGGGGACGCCATAACGGTGTACGACCCCAGATATGAAGTCTATCACTGGTCCGGATTCGGCTGTTTTAACAGGTTTGGCCTCTATCCATTTGGTGAATTTATCCACCATGACCAGTAAGTATTTTTTCTTGTGGGTTCCCTCTTTAAGGGGTCCAACCATGTCAAGCCCCCAGACCGCGAAGGGCCACGTAATGGGGATTGTTTGGAGGGCGGTGGGTGGCATGTGGCTTTGATTTGCAAAGAGCTAGCAACCGGCGCAACGTTGGACCAAGTCCTGTGCGTCTGCCCGGGCCGTTGGCCAATAGAATCCTGTACGGAAGGCCTTGCTTACAAGAGCCCGGGCTGCGGCGTGGTGACCGCCGAGTCCGGCGTGGATTTCTGCCAAAAGGTTCCGCCCTTCCTCTTCGGAGATGCACCTTTGAAGGACTCCGGTAGTGCTTTTTTTATACAATTCTCCCTCGTGGACCCTGTAGGCCTTAGATCGCCGCACTATGCAGCGTGCCTCATTTTGGTCCTCCGGAAGTTCCTGCCTAGTTAGGTAGGCCAGGAATGGTTCTGTCCACGGGGCTATGATGGCCATTATTACGTGGGTTGAAGGTGTTATTTTGGTGGCAGAGCCTCCGATTGTGTCAGTGTGTTCGGTATCGGGCATTTTGGCCGGGTCCGGACTATTGTTACCGGTGTCCCCTTCCCATACTATGGATGGCTTGAACAGCCTTTCCAGAAATATGTTGGGGGGACCGCATCGCGTTTTGCGCCGATGCGGGCGAGGATATCCGCCGCTTGATTGTTTTCCCGAGCCACATGGTGAAATTCGAGCCCCTCGAACCGAGCTGACATTTTTAGGACGGCGTTTCGGTAGGCCGCCATTTTCGGATCCTTGGCGTCAAAGTCTCCATTTATTTGGGATATTGCAAGGTTTGAATCCCCACGCACCTCCAGGCGTTGAATGCCCATGGAGACTGCCATCCGAAGACCATGCAACAGAGCTTCGTATTCGGCTGCGTTGTTGGAGTCTGTATACAATATTTGCAGTACGTACTGAACGGTATCTCCGGTTGGGGACGTCAGGACGACGCCAGCCCCTAGACCAGCCAGCATTTTAGAACCGTCGAAGTGCATGATCCAATTGGAGTATGCGTCGTACTCTTTAGGGAGTTCGGCCTCCGTCCATTCGGCGACAAAGTCGGCCAATACTTGCGACTTAATGGCTCGTCGAGGTTTGTATGTTATGTCGAACGGGAGGAGCTCAATGGCCCATTTAGCAATCCGGCCCGTAGCGTCGAGGTTGTTTATAATATCATTATGTGGCACTTCCGAGGCTACTGTAATCAAACACTCTTGAAAGTAGTGTCGCAGCTTCCGGGATGCCATGAATACCGCATAGGCTATCTTTTGATAATGTGGGTACCGTGATTTGCATGGAGTGAGGACAGTGGATACATAGTATACCGGCTTTTGAAGAGGGAATTTATGTCCGTCAGCTTCTCGTTCGACGACGAGCACTGCGCTTACAACTTGATTAGTTGCCGCAATGTACAACAGCATTGGTTCGCCGATATTTGGCGCGGCCAGGATTGGGTTGGTTGCCAAAATGGCCTTTATTTCTTCCAATCCGGCTGTGGCAGCGTCCGTCCACTCAAAGTGTTCGGTGCGCCGAAGGAGGCGATAAAGGGGTAAAGCCTTTTCTCCTAAGCGGGAGATAAAGCGGCTTAGAGCCGCCACGCATCCTGTTAACTTCTGGATTTGTTTGAGGTCTGTTGGGGTAGCCAACTGTGACAAAGCTCAGATTTTGGCCGGATTAGCTTCGATACCTCTACTGGAGACAATGAAACCCAGGAGCTTTCCGGCTGGTACGCCGAAAACGCATTTTTCCGGATTGAGCTTGATGTCGTATGTTCGGAGGTTGTCGAACGTGAGCCTCAAGTCGTCTATCAAAGAGTCGACGTGTTTGGTTTTGACGACCACATCGTCTACGTATGCCTCTACTGTTTTGCCGATTTGTTTCTCCAGACATGTCTGAATCATGCGCTGATATGTTGGGCCGGCGTTTTTGAGCCCAAAAGGCATTGTGTTGAAACAGAAGGGACCGTATGGTGTGATGAATGCCATTGCGGCTTGGTCGGACTCCACCATCTTGATTTTGTGGTAATCGGAGTATGTGTCAAGGAAACACAATGACTCGTGTCTTGCGGTAGCATCGACAATTTGATCGATGTGGGGGAGGGGGAATGGGTCCTTTGGGCAAGCTTTATTGAGGTCCTTGAAATCGACACAAAGGCGCCAGGATTTATCCTTCTTTGGTACCATCACCAGGTTTGCTAGCCAGTCCGGGTGTTTTATTCTCTGATGAATCCGGCCTCCAATAACTTGGCTAGTTCCTCTCCCATGGCCTGTCTCTTAGGTTCGGAGAAACACCGAAGAGCTTGCTTGACTGGCTTGAATCCCTTTAGGATATTGAGGCTATGCTCGGCCAGCCTGCGTGGGATTCCTGGCATGTCTGAGGGGTGCCAAACGAATATGTCCCAATTCTCACGCAGGAACTCTCGTAGTGCGGCGTCCACGGCGGGGTTTAACTGTGCCCCGATGGAGGCTGTTTTTGTAGGGTCCGTTGGGTCGACTTGGAATTTGACTATTTCATCCGCCGGTTTAAAAGAGGTGGACTTGGATCTCTTATCGAGTATCACGTCGTCCCTGTCCACTGTGGAGCGTAGCGTGGCTAATTCCTCGGCCGAGAGGGCTTCGGATAATGCCTCGAGGGCCAGTGCGGCTGTTTTGTTTTCGGCGCGGAGTGCTGTGTCCGGATCACTGGCGAGGGTGATGATTCCGTTGGGCCCGGGCATTTTGAGCTTCATGTACCCATAATGGGGTACGGCTTGGAAGATCGTGAACGCCTCACGTCCTAAAAGGGCGTGGTATCCACTGCTGAACGGGGCCACTTGAAATGTAATTTCTTCGGACCTATAATTCTCTGGCGTACCGAATACCACATCTAGTGTGATTTTCCCAGCGCATCGTGCCTCCCGACTGGGTATGATTCCCCTGAAGGTTGTGCTACTTTGCTCAATGCGGTTCCAGTCTATTTCCATTTTTTGAAGAGTTTCCTCATAGATGAGGTTTAATCCGCTGCCGCCGTCCATGAGTACTTTGGTGAGTCGAAAGCCGTCCACAATTGGACTGAGGACCAGTGCGGCTGGTGCTCGGGCTGTTCGGAATTTAGGTTCATCACTGGCATTGAAGGTAATAGCCGTGTCACTCCATGGATTTATTGCTGCTACGTGGCAGATTCCGGCCATGGTGCGAAGTGTTCGCTTGCGCCTATTATTTGACGCAAAGGTCTCAAAGACTGTTAACATCGTATTGTTATCCACGGGATGGTGCTCTGTGGCGTTTGGGATAAGAAGATGCTCACCACTTTTGGCCACCTGCCGGAGTATCCAACATGCTCTAAGGCTGTGCATTGGTACTGTATCCGCTGTACTATGAATTTTGCAGGGTCCGTTAAGCCATCCCTCCAGTACGGTTTCATGCCCTGTAGAGGGTTTTTGTTTCTTTGCAACTAGCTTGGGTGTCTTACGATAGTGCACCCTTTTACTTCGGACTGGGTGTGTATTCGGAGCCAGATTATCCCAAAATTTTGTTTTGGTTTTCCAGGCGTTTTCCATCGCATAGTACTTTCATACTATGGACGCCAAGTCAGCGAAGCGTGATATGTCACGGCGACTTAAGGCATTAAGATTTCCCTTGTCCGTGCAATTATTGCAGAAAAGTGATACTGCATCTTCCTCGCGACAGTCCTTAACCTTGTTCATCACAAGGAGGAATCTGGCCCAATAATGATGTACTGTTTCATGGGGCTCTTGCCTGATGTGGGAATTTATGTCTGGGTGGGTGGGTGGATTTGAGTCCGAACCCCTACCCGATCTGAGACCCAGGGGCCGAGGAGTTTCCAATCTTGGAAGTTTGGGTTCTGGAGTGTTACCCGATAAGTCTGGCCCGCTGCCTGATTCTAGGTTCAGGGCTTGGGTGATGTCCTCCCGTAAGCGGGTATCCAGCTCGGAGAGCTCAGGAATCCGGACATAGTTAGTCCTCAAAATAGAGGAAGAGTTGCCGCATTGTTCCTCCACCACCGCAACGTGATGGGTGACCGATGGAGAGTTAATCTCCCTTTGATCGGGTTTAAGCCCAATCCGATCATAGTCCGTAGCGACTCCCAAGGCGGCGATGCGATCCAAGAGTTCGTTTAGGGAAGAGAGCTCCATTGGATCCATCTGCTCGGCGACTTCCGAGCCGACGTGGAGGCTGTTTTTGATGACCCGAGAAGTCATCGTCGGTGCAGCGGCCGAACAGGCAGTCATGACGAAACTGCCTAGCCGGAGAGTTTGGCCGACAGCCAGAGCTCCCCCGGCGGTAATGTTGCTTTTAACAACGAGACGAGGCATCCTTCCTTACGGCGATGTCACAGAGGAACTCTCAATGAAAGCACCAATGTCGGTGTCAAAACCGGTGGATCTTGGGTAGGGGGTCCCGAACTGTGCGTCTAAGGCGGATGGTAACAGGAAGCAGGGGACACGATGTTTTACCTAGGTTCGGGCCCTCTTGATGGAGGTAAAACCCTACGTCCTGCTTGATTTATTCTTGATGATATGAGTATTACAAGAGTTGATCTACCACGAGATCGGAGAGGCTAAACCCTAGAATCTAGCCTATGGTATGATTGTATGTTGTCCTACGGACTAAAACCCTCCGGTTTATATAGACACCGGAGGGGGCTAGGGTTACACAAGGTCGGTTACAGAGGAGGAGATATACATATCCGTATTGCCTAACTTTCCTTCCATGCCAAGTAGAGTCCCATCCAGACACGAGACGAAGTCTTCAATCCTGTATCTTCATAGTCCAATAGTCCAGCCAAAGGATATAATCCGGTTGTCCGGATACCCCCTAATCCAGGACTCCCTAAATAGGAGTGGACCATATCCAGATTCCCAATGCGCGGGAAAAGAGTCTCGCGGAAGACACGGTGAAGGATGTCCAGATAGGTAGATAGCTCATACGTTACCTTCTTTGTCTTGGGGTTAACCTTCTGAGAACAGTAGGGCCAGAGTGCTTGCTTGTGAGTGGAGGTGACATTGCGGTGAGGACGGAAGCCGACTGGATTCTCAAGCCCGTGATCTTCCACCCCAAGTAACTCCATGAAGGCCTTCCACATGACAGAGAGCAACTTGCCATTTGTTATCCAAGTCAAAGTCCTTTCTGCATCATTTCCAAGATGGACAGTGGCATAGAATTGGCATATGATGTCGGCATCAAAGTCCTTGTTGAACTGCATGATTCTGAGAATGTTCAATTGAGTGCACATCTGAAGGGCTTCGCCAAAATACTCAGGGTCCTTTTCCATAGGATCGGTGTCGATGGAACGGACATCAACAAAGTGGTTCTTCTTAGCCTTGATCACATCAAAAAAGATGGCGAACTGAAAGCGGTTCCAAAACGGGCGGTTGACCAAAGTGGGATCTTGGTCTTCCTCATAGGGGTTGCAGCGACGCTTTGCCCAAAATTCCTTGGCAGTCATCTCAGTCATAGTCTTTCCCTTTGGCTTGCTTGCAGATCTCTTTGTGTGCTGAGGTGGCGGTGGAGCACTTGAGGTTGCGCCTGCTGGCGGCGGTTGAGCACTAGATGAACCACCGGCTGACTCAGAAGTGCGGTAGCGCTTTGACGTGGCATGACCGGGGTTGACATGGTGGGCCTGCTGCTCAGGATGATCACCACCTGGAACCAAACACACGAGCAGAACAAACAACACGAAAGAAAAGAGCATAAGCCACCAAACAAAACAACAAGGATTAAACTTGGTAGGAAAAGATGGAACTGGGCATCCAGCGGTAGTACCGCTTGCGCGGTAGTACCGCTCGAGGAGGGCGGTAGTACCGCGCCAGGTGGGGAACGGCGGTTCCCTACTGCCATGGACAGATCCGGCACAACCGAAGATGCCAAATTCAAAAACAAACCTACCAAACTTCAATGCATAGGGCCTAGAAGCCATCTCCATCCTACTCAAGCCTCGCCTTGGCCAAAAGACGAGAAGAACAATGCCTATTGCCCCTAAAAACTAGATGCAAGATCTAGACAAAGAGAGAACGGGAACGGGAATGGGGGCAATACCGGCATCCATGGCTAGAGGACATGGTGGGGATCGACTCCACCGGAGGAAATGGAGAGGGACGGCACGGGAACGGCAGCCGGCTGGGCCCCTCCTGCGGCGAGAGGTTGCTGGAGCAACGAAGAAGACGAGCGAGTGGGGGCGAATGGGTATGGGGAGAAACAACTCCCCCTGCCCCGACATAACCCCCCGCCCCATCGCCCACCCTGCAGCGGTAGTACCACTCTGCCGCAAAAAGGACCGACCAAAAGGGGCTTAGCTCAAGAGAAGAAACCGAGGCAAAAACGAGGACACACACACACAAAACCGACAAAAAGAACGAAGACACACACCTCCCCAAGAGAGGATGGTGGCCGAGGCCACCTATGTTTGAGTTCAGAGGTATGGCGCCGCGAAGATTTTAACCTTGGGCCCATGACCAACACTCATCTTTGAAGCACAAGTACCATCAAAAATGGTTAATGTGAAAGAATTTGGTTAGTTTATGCATTATGGGGGAGGGAAAGTTCATTGAGAGGACAACACTCCCCCTATGTTCATGCCTACACCTAAACTAGACAACAGGTTGAGTGTGGTGGGGTGTGCAAGGGTTCAAGTCACATTGCTCGAATCAATGATATTTAGCTCATGCCTTAACTCGCGAAATCTTGCTTCATCCAAAGGCTTCGTAAAAATATCTACAAGGTTATCATGAGTGTTGACATAGTTGAGCTCGATCTCCCCTCGCCTAATGTGATCCCGGATGAAGTGATACCTAATCTCAATATGCTTTGTCTTGAAGTGTTGCACCGGGTTGAGAGAAATCTTGATGGCACTTTCATTGTCACACCAAAGAGGCACTTTGTCACAAGTGACACCGTAATCCTTTAAAGTTTGCCTCATCAATAAAAGTTGTGCACAACAACTACCGGCAGCCACATACTCCGCTTCCATGGACGAGAGAGACACACAACTTTTCTTCTTGGAAGACCAACTCACCAAAGAGCAACCAAGAAATTGGCACCCTCCGGAAGTGGACTTCCTATCCACTTTGTCTCCCGCCCAATCCGAGTCCAAATAACCTACAAGCTTGAAGTTTGCTCCTCTTGGGTACCATAAGCCAAAGTTTGGGGTATGAGCCAAATATCAAAAGATTCACTTGACCGCCATAAAGTGACTTTCCTTAGGTGCGGCTTGAAACCATGCACAAATTCCCACACTCAACATGATATCCGGTCTAGATGCACAAAGGTAAAGCAAGGATCCAATCATGGAGAGATATACCTTTTGATCCACTGCTTTACCATTGGGATCAATGTCAAGTTGGCACTTGGTGGGCATGGGAGTGGAAGCCGGCTTGACATCACTTAGCTTGAATCTCTTTAGCATGTCTTGTGTGTATTTAGCTTGGTTGATGAAGGTTCCTTCTCTCCTTTACTTCACTTCGAACCCGAGAAAGAACTTCAACTCTCCCATGGAAGACATCTCGAACTTTGAGGTCATGAGAGGGGCATATTCCTCATTGAAAGCTTTGTTAGGGGAACCAAAGATAATATCATCAACATATAATTGGCACACAAAAAACACCTTTTTGACCTTCTTAGTAAAAAGAGTGGGGTCGATTAGCCCAACTTCAAAACCACGGTCTTGTAACAACTCGGTAAGGTGGTCATACCACGCACGAGGGGCTTGTTTAAGGCCATAGAGTGCCTTATCGAGTTGATACACATGATCGAGAAAGTAGGCATCCTCGAACCCGGGGGGTTGCTTGACATATACCAATTCATTAATCAGACCATTAAGGAAAGCACTCTTCACATCCATTTGTTGTAACTTAAAGTTATGATGAGAAGCATAAGAAATCAACATGCGAATGGATTCAAGACGAGCAACGGGGGAAAAGGTTTCACCGTAGTCGATACCCTCGACTTGGGAGTAGCCTTGTGATACCAAACGAGCCTTGTTGCGAATGATAATCCCATGAGCATCTTGCTTGTTCTTGAATATCCACTTGGTTCCAATGACATTGTGGTTCTCCGTTGGCCTTGGCACCAATCTCCACACTTTGTTGCGCTCGAAATTGTTGAGTTCTTCATGCATGGCATTGAGCCAATCCGGATCTTCGAGCGCCTCATAGACCTTTTGGGGTTCAACACAAGAGACAAATGTGTGATGTTCACAATAGTTTGCTAATTGTCTACGAGTGCTTACCCCCTTTCTTAAGCTTCCAAGCACATTTGTCATGAGATGATCCTTGGTGGAGATCTTGGAAGCAACCTTGGCAGCACGACGCTCCAATTCCTCCTCGGGGGTGAGACGAGGAGTGGTCACTTGATCATCTTGAGCGTTGTCTTGAGCTTGTTCTTGATATCGTGGAAGCTCTTGATCTTGAACTTGCTCGGAGGAGGGAACTTGCCTTGGGCATCACTTGATGTACAACACCATCTTGAGATTGACCTTGTCCTTGGTCTTGTTCTTGAGGTTGAGGGCCCTCACTTTGTTCTTCGGAAGCGTGTGGGTCTTGGGTTGGTGAAGGTTCCACTTGAGTAGAACATTGTCCTTCTCCTTCGGCCACAATGGGTTCCTCAATGGGTAGGATATGACCAACACCTAGTCTTCTTATGGCTTGGGGAGGAATTTCATCACCTACATCACTAGTACCACTTTGCTCCACTTGGGAGCCGTTATTCTCATCAAACTCCACGTTACACGTTTCCTCAATAAGTCCCGTGGACTTATTGAGAACACGGTAAGCATGAGAGTTTGTAGCATAACGAACAAATATGCCCTCATAAGCTCTAGCCTCAAATTTAGACAAACAGACACCTTTCTTGAGAATGAAACACTTACACCCGAACACCCGGAAGTACTTGAGGTTGGGCTTGTTACCGGTGAGTATCTCATACGGAGTCTTGTTCAAGCCTTTGCGGAGGTAGATCCGATTAGATGCATGAAACGCGGTGTTGATGGCTTCGGCCCAAAAGTTGTAGGGAGACTTGAACTCCGCCATCATGGTCCTTGCTGCATCCATCAACGTCCGGTTCTTCCTCTCCGCTACACTATTTTGTTGAGGGGTATAAGGTGTGGAATATTGATGCTTGATTCCCTCATCACTCAAAAACTCATCCAAGCTGTAGTTCTTGAACTCGGAGCCGTTGTCACTTCTTATAGTCAAGATCTATGAATTGTGTTGTCGTTGAGCTTCATTTGCAAATTCGATGACGGTTTGTTGGGTCTCGCTCTTCCTCTTGAAGAAATATACCCAAGTGTATCTTGAATAGTCATCCACAATCACCAAGCAATACTTTCTACCCCGAAGACTATCAAAGGATGGAGGTCCAAAGAGATCCAAATGAAGGAGCTCCAAAGGCCTCTTCGAGTAGATGATAGTCGTGGGAGGGTGAGCCTTCTCATGTAGCTTTCCTTCAATGCAAGCACTGCAAGCAAGATCTTTGGCAAAACTAACATTTGTTAGTCCACGGACATGGTCACCCTTGAGAAGACTTTGTAAAGATCTCATATTGACGTGGGCTAGATGGTGATGCCAAAGCCATCCCACATCAACTTTAGCCATTAGGCATGTCGCGGTCTTAGTGGGTCGCTCTGAAAAGTTAATCACATAGAGACCATTGTCGACATGCCCAACAAAGGCTACTTTAAGAGTCTTGCTCCACAAGAGGGCCACGGTATCAATATCAAAGAAAGTGGCAAAGCCCATGAGTGCTAGTTGATGAACGGAAAGTAAATTGTATGCAAGGGACTCAACAATCATGAGCTTCTCAATCGTAAGATCATGAGAAATGACAACTTTGCCGAGTCCCAATACCTTAGAGGACGAGGCGTCACCCCACTCGACATTGGTGGGCATGGATGAAATCTTTTGCACATCCACCACCAAGTCCTTGCTTCCGGTCATATGATTAGTAGCTCCACTATCGAGCAACCATGACCCCCTACGGGAAGCAAACACCTACAAGAGATCAATGCTTGATTTTAGGTACCCATTTTATAATGGGTCCTTTGATGTTAGTAACAAGGGTCTTATGAACCCAAATAGACCATTCAATGTACTCATAAGGAGAACCAACAAATTTGGCATAAACATGCCCATCTCTAGCACGGCACAATACATAAGAAGGGTTAAAGTCGCCGACTTTGTTGGGAATGGAAGGGTTGCCCTTCTTGGCATCACTACCCCTCATGGAGTTCTTCTCCTTCTCCTTAGTAGCACGCTCCCTCTCCTTCACAAAAGTTTTCTTGAGAGGAGGAGGTCGTTTGGCCCTGTCATTCTTCTTCTTATTCTTGGACTTGGGCACGTACCCAATCCCTTCCTTGGCCACAACTCCCTTTTGGTTGGTCAGAAGGCCACTGAGATTCTTCTTGCCTTGTATGCAAGACACAAGACCTTTCTCAAGTTGCACCTTTAGCTTAGCGTTCTCCTCAACAAGATGCACATGCTCACAACATGGGTTAGTAGCATTTGCATTATCAATTAACATCATACGAGGAAAAATGGCTTTCTCCTTGGTTAGCTTTACTTGAAGTTGATCATGAGACTCTTTGAGGCTAGCATGAGCACCCTTCAAGACCTTGTGAGCCTTGTCAAGTAGGTCAAACTCCTCTTTGAGTCTATCAAGATCAACCCCAAGCTTGGCCTTCTCGGAGTTTAGCACACGAGAGACAACAAGAGCATGATCAAAATCTTTCTTAACTTAGCGTGATCAACGCTGTGTGACTCCTCAAGAGCCAAACGAAGACCACGCTCTTCCTCAAGAGCATTGGAAAGATCTGAAATCTCATCGGCATAGTCACGACTATGCCCCTCCATCTTGGAGATAGTATCTTCGTGAGCCTCGATCATGTCATTGGCTTCACCAAGTTGTTCCAAGAGAGCAACAAAATGCTTCTTGGATTTACCCTTGAGTTTACCCATAAAGGACTCAAACTCATTTTCCTCCACATTGGATCCCTCATATTCATCAATGTAATCCATCAAGGAAGGATTATTAATGATGGTAGTTTTGATGTTGGGGGTTACCTTGTTGGTGGCCTTAGCCATGAGGCACTTGGCGGTGATGCTCTCATTGGGTGAGTCGAAGAGAGACACTCGTGGAGCTTTTGCAATGGCAATGGAGGCCATGGAAACCGACTCACCATCTTCATCATCATCATCATCATCCTCATGGTACTCTTCTTGAACCACCAACGCCTTGTGAGGGGTATTCTTGGTGAAGTTGCTCTTGTTAGGGAAAGACTTGGCTTTGTCCTTTCGGATGAGCTTGCCACCATTGTCTTCCTTCTTCTCATACGGAAATTCCGCAACGAAATGGCTCACATTGCCACAATTGTAGCAAGTCCTCACACGTTGCTTGCTCTTCGTGCCACTTGAGTTGTTCTTATTGAAGTTTGACCTTGAGTTCTTCTTGCTCCAAAATTGCCTTGAAGCAAGTGACTTGTGTTCATGATAGGCATACTTTGTATCTTCGGGGTTGCTTTCCTCTTCTTCCTCTTCTTCTTCTTCTTCAACACAAACCTTGGCCTTCAATGCAAGGTTGGGCTTCTTTGCCCTTTGAGAGCAAAGCACCACATTGTCGGTAGTCTTGTCCAAGATGTTTTCTACCTCTTGAGCACTGTGTTGGATTTCTTTGAAGAGGAAAGGATGATGCAGCAAAGTAGCGTAAGTATTTCCCTCAGTTTTTGAGAACCAAGGTATCAATCCAGTAGGAGGTTACGCACGAGTCCCTCGTACCTGCACAAAACAAATAACTCCTCACAACCAATGCGATAAGGGGTTGTCAATCCCTTCACAGTCACTTACGAGAGTGAGATCTGATAGATATGATAGGATAATATTTTTGCTATTTTTGTGATAAAGATGCAAAGTAAAATAAGAGAAAAGTAAAAAAGCAAAGGAAATAACTAAGTATTGGAAGATTAATATGATGAAGATAGACCCGGGGGCCATAGGTTTCACAAGTGGCTTCTCTCAAGAGCATAAGTATTTTACGGTGGGTGAACGAATTACTATTGAGCAATTGACATAATTGAGCATAGTTATGAGAATATCTAGGTATGATCATGTATATAGGCATCACGTCCGAGACAAGTAGACCGACTCCTGCCTGCATCTACTACTATTACTCCACTCATCGACCGCTATCCAGCATGCATCTAGAGTATTAAGTTCATGAAAACAGAGTAACGCCTTAAGCAAGATGACATGATGTAGAGGGATAAATTCATGCAATATGATAAAAAAAACCATCTTGTTATCCTCGATGGCAACAATACAATACGTGCCTTGCTGCCCCCCTACTGTCACTGGGAAAGGACACCACAAGATTGAACCCAAAGCTAAGCACTTATCCCATTGCAAGAAAGATCAATCTAGTAGGCCAAACCAAACTGATAATTCGAAGAGACTTGCAAAGATAACCAATCATACATAAAAGAATTCAGAGAAGATTCAAATATTGTTCATAGATAATCTTGATCATAAACCCACAATTCATTGGTCTCAACAAACACACCGCAAAAAGAAGATCACATCGAATAGATCTCCACAAGAGAGGTGGAGAACAGTGTATTGAGATCCAAAAAGAGAGAAGAAGCCATCTAGCTAATAACTATGGACCCGAAGGTCTGAGGTAAACTACTCACACTTCATCGGAGAGGCTATGGTGTTGATGTAGAAGCCCTCCGTGATGGATGCCCCCTCCGGCGGAGCTCCGGAACAGGCCCCAAGATGGGATCTCGTGGATACAGAAAGTTGCGGCGGTGGAATTAGGTTTTTGGCTCCGTATCTGATCGTTTGGGGGTACGTAGGTATATATAGGAGGAAGGAGTACGTCGGTGGAGCAACAAGGGGCCCACGAGGGTGGAGGGCGCGCCTGGGGGGGGGGGGGGGGGTAGGCGCGCCCCCTACCTTGTGGCTTCCTCCTTTATTTCTTGATGTAGGGTCCAAGTCTCCTAGATCATGTTCGTCCCGAAAATCATGTTCCCGAAGGTTTCATTTCGGTTAGACTCCGTTTGATATTCCTTTTCTGCGAAACTCTGAAATAGGCAAAAAACAACAATTCTGGGCTGGGCCTCCGGTTAATAGGTTAGTCCCAAAAATAATATAAAAGTGGATAATAAAGCCCAATAATGTCAAAAACAGTAGATAATATAGCATGGAGCAATCAAAAATTATAGATACGTTGGAGACGGATCAATGTTCATAGCCACAAACTCATCCAACACTTCACTTGAGGTCAAGGTGTGAATTGATAGGGTTGACTAGAGGGGGGGGGGTGAATACGCAACTAATAATTTTTAGCTTTCCTTTACCAAATTAAACTTTGCATCAGAGTAGGTTGTCTAGATGTGCAACTAGGTGAGCAACCTATATGATGCAACAATAATGAACATAGAAGCAAGCAAGAGAAGTAACACTAATAAGCTTGCACAAGTAAAGGTAGGAGATAACCAAGAGTGGACCCGGTGAAGACGAGGATGTGTTACCGAAGTTTCTTCTTTTTGAGGGGAAGTACGTCTCCGTTAGAGCGGCGTGGAGGCACAATGCTCCCCAAGAAGCCACTAGGGCCACCGTATTCTCCTCACGCCCTCACACAATGCGAGATGTCGTGATTCCACTATTGGTGCCCTTGAAGGCGGCGACCGGACCTTTACAAATAAGGTTGGGCAATCTCCACAACTTAATCGGAGGCTTCCAACAACACCACGAAGCTTCACCACAATGGACTATGGCTCTGCTTGTCCACCGGGCACGTTCCAGTAGGATTTGCTTGTCCACCGGGCGTGTCGTTTTCTGCCGATTCCTACAAAATATGTGTACGCCTAACTTGTTGCTTTTGCAGCCCGCTTGACCCCCAGCGCATCTCCAAGGGCCGCCCGGCCGCTCTCCCGCCCGCCGACTTGGCTCTGCAAAGGCACATTGACTGACCCGAGGAGAGGACATGCCCGATATGGGGCGTAGCACAGTGCCCGCGCGGGTGATATGACGCAGGCAGCGTGACGTTTCCATCCGCGAGGGACGCCACGCGCGCAGGCGCGCGTGGCCGTTTGAAACGGCGCGACGCCCCAAGCTGCCTAGCTTTATGCGGTGAACGAAACCACCAGAGAGGGTAGAAGACGACGACGCCTTCCTCCTTCCTGGTGTTTGTCCAAGTTGTGTAAGCCTCCCCCAGTAATAGCATGCGCAGTGGCCTGCTCCAGCGAGCACCGGTGGTAACTGGTTACCTTGCGTGCCGCCATTGCCGGAGGCCGGCCGGATGGGCATTCGCGTCGTGCGCCTGCAGACTTGGATCTCAGGTGCGCGCCGGTGCTTGAAGGCTTCCTGCTGTTGTTTAGTACTCGTACATTGATGTTCGAATTTTTCTTGAGGCTCGCTCTATTTCCATCGCAGGGAAGGCGCTTGCTAAAATGTGCGCATGCCAAAGATTCCAGCGGCTCCAGACGCGACGGAACTGATTGGTGAGATTACTGTGAGGTTTGATCGATTAACAGACCCTGCATACTGAGGCCTCCTTTGGTTTTGAGGAATTTCATAGGAATTTTAAAGGATAGGATTTTTATAGGATTTTTTCCTTTAGAGTCCTTTGGTTCATAAGAATGGATTCCTATTCCTACATAGGATTGGTTCCTATCCTCCACATTTCATAGGAAAATAAAAAAGAGTCTAGACTCAATGGAAAAATTCCTTTGGTGTCAACCAAATGACATCTTGTTTCCTATTCCTACTCATAGGATTTGAGATACATGTCATCTCATTTCCTACAAGATTCCTATTCCTATGATAATCCTATCCTATGAACCAAAAGAGGCCTGAATGCCTGCCTGGTTCAGGTATTTGCTTACTGTTTTCTAGTCTGTGCCATGTTTTTATTTACACTCCATGATGGCAACACAACCAGCTTACACGATCCATAATATATTTCTTTTCTTTCAGGGTTTTTATTTAGGGCCACAGAATGAAAAATTATACTACTACTCCGAGCGAAAAAAGAAAAAAAATCAGCAATATGGAATGGAATGAAAAACTACTCGGAGAGGTAGCATCTGTGTCAGGTTATATAAGGTGCATCAACATAAACTGATTTCTCACTAGCTGCGCATAACCTGTGTAGTGAAGACTGACAACAGACTGATAGGTTAACATGAACATCACAAACAACCTTAGCAAAGCACAAAAGGTAATGCAACAGAACAAGCAACAGATAACTTGGAAAGGCCACACATACTTGTTGGAATTAACCCATCACCCTTTTATTGATTTTTCTTTTTGCAAAACCCTTTATTGAATTTGCCCCTACTGCCTTCGCTGCATTTTACAAGCAGCAGCCTTCACAACTCTTTCATACCCAATAACCGGGGAAGAGTGTGGCCTCAGCAACAGAGCTTTGCTTGAACCAAATACACGCACTGCACATAGACTACACCAAAGGCAACAGGCTGATAGGTTAACATAAACATCACACAGTATTTTTTTTTAGACGAACACATCACACAGTATTAGGAAAGCACAATGACACACGCACACGCACACGCACACGCACACGCACTTGGTATTAACCAAGCACCCTTTTATTGAATTTGCCATTTCTGCCCTGCTGCACCTTACAAGCAGCAGCCTTCTCAACTCTTTCATGCCCAATAACTGGGAAGAGTGTGGCATCAGTAACAGAGATTTGCTTTTACCAAATACTACATGCACTACACATAGACAGCTCAAGTCCTTCCTTCCTCCTGTCGCTAGGATCACTGGAGTTCTCGCCGCTCGCACTCGTGCCCGCGCCGCTATTTCCTTGCACCAGCATCTGCAGTCCAGCGACAGAAAGCAAAGCTTGTACGTAAGTGGTTCAGAGGATATAATAATACCATGTGTTAGGGCTGTTTGGTTGCCGGCCGCACCTTGCCATGCCAAAGGTGCGGCGTGCCACAGCTTCCTAGGCTGCCGTTTGGTTGCCTCCTAAAGTTAGGCTCACCACAGACGTGCAGTGTTTTTTGCAGTTGATTTCTCGCCGCACTCTGTGGCGCTCGTTTTCAACGCCAAACTTCGTGGCGCGCCGCAAGTGCGGCTAAACAAATGTGGCGCCACTAGTCTGCAACCAAACAGCCCCATTAATATGTATAGTAAGTTGCCTTGTAAATAGTCCGTATTGGTTGAAGTTGAACTCTCATGGCAGCCTTTGTATATTGATTTTACTCTCCAACAAGGTCCTGTTCCCAAACTTAATTTCGTGTTTGCAGCTAACTGACAGGATCTATTCTGATGTCTCCATTTTGTCTGTCATTTTAGGCAGCCTGCGATGCAAACAGTCTAACTAATGCTATGGAATAAGCGACACAATTCTCAGAAAACTGACAAGAACCCACTTGTTGCTGTATTACGGTAAATATCAATGGTGCATGTTTCTTTTGCTATCTTCACATTACAGGACAGTTCTATTCAGTCAAGGTCTATACTCTATAGCACTTTTTTTTTGCGAATTTACTATATAGCACAGTAGCACGTCTACCTTTATGCTGAATTAAGAAAATGTACTAGCAGTTTACTTCTTCTGACCTATGCTGAAACTATCAAAGGAAGCCACATGCATTACGAAGTAGCCAATGAGTTTTCTTTCCTTTCTGTTTTACCTATCATTTACCAAGATATAGGAACGAAAACATTGAGGATCATTGTCTCAAGAGTCAAGATGCAGCTACATCATTGAACTATATGTAGTGCTTGAGAATAGTCAATCGAAATGAAAAATACATACCCTACACAATTAGGCAGGAGGAACAAAATCCGTTAAGGAACCATGGATTGCTTATGTCTAGTTAGAGCATCCAGAGCGAAACTGCAGAAAATGGCTGAAAACAGAGCCAGTTTTCTGAAGGACCGAGGAGTAACTGTAGCAGCTAAACAGAGTTTTTTTTCGAAAAGGAGGAATACCCCCGGCCTCTGCATCTGGTCGATGCATTAGGCCACTTTATTAATTATTAGCACAAAACCTTACAAAGTCGTACAATAGTAAGACCAAAGCCACCATCTTCGCAACCTCTGTCGCTACTCCTATCTAACTGATGAAGGGGCGCTGATGGTCTGGGCCTAATACCAAACAGACCTCGCAGCCAAACCTAACATCTAAGGCCTGAGGTCCCAACCTGGACGCCTGCCGGGTATGGGCACCCACCAGTCCGGCGTGCTCCTCAACCAGGCCGCCCGCCGGGTATGAGGCCGCCACAACCACCTACCACATATCCATCTTCAGAGCTGTACTGTTGTAACGGCCTTGCCCGGTCTCGCTGCCGCCGACGCCACCACGACGCCAGACAGCGTCGACCTCCTGCGCGTGTCCGTCACCACACATCTGACGCCAAGCCTCCGCTGCTCCATGCCGCCAAGAGCCGCCGCCAAGAATATGTAGAACGAAACACCGCTCCACCGAAGGGAGGCAGCACACCCCCACACCTCACCTGCAGACCCTTCCATCCGATCCCAATGTCCTTGGCGTCACCTCCAGGAAGGTTACGGTGCCTAGGGCGCCGCCGACGCCCAATCCGCATCGGATCTTGGGCTTTCACCCGGACATGGGTTGGAGAGGAGAGATGGTGCCCTCAGCAACGCCCCCAAGGAGGAAAGCGGCGCCAAAAATCGGCGTCGCCGCTGCCGGTCAGCCTAAGGCAGCCAAGGTTTCCCCCGGACACCGATCTGCTCCACCAGAACACACCGGAGGTGGATCCGGCAAGATCCAAACCGACCCGGAGACTGGGAAGGGATGCACGGAAGGGAGAGGGGCAATACCTCCAGATCTGGCACGCCTACGGCTCGTCGTCCTCACGGCCGAACCCACAGGCACGCCGCATGCCACCAGATGCGCCGCACCAGATCGATGATGGCCAGCCTCAGCGCTGCCCCCCACTCTCCCGACGAGGGAGAGGAGGAAACAGCGCCGCCGCCGAGCCCGGGGCCGCCGCCCCGGCTTGCCCGCGCCTGGCCAGACGCAGCCGCCGCCGGATGCAGGCCTTCGTCCAGGGCCGAAGACTTGCGGCGCGCGACGAGGGTGCCCCGCCATCGCCGTCCGCCGAGTGGGCTTTGCCCGTCGGCCTCCTCCGGCGGTGGCGGGCGGAGCGAGGGAGGAAAGGGGAGCGGGGGCGGCGGCGGCTAGGTCGCCCGAGCCGCCCCCCAGGGAGCGACGCGAGCGAACGGGTCACCTGTTAACAACTCAGCAGCTAAACAGAGTGCGGGGGAGGCAGCATCATGCACCTGGAGGAGGCGTACTCGTAGAACCTGCCGGCGGGGGAGAAGACGAGCAGCGAGACCTCGGTATCGCAGAGGAGCGCGAGCTCGAAGGCCTTCTTGAAGAGCCCCGAGCGGCGCTTGGAGAAGCGCACCTGCCGGCTCGTCCGGTCCTTGATCCGCCGCAGCTCCACACGCCCGCGCCGCGCCATCGCCCACCACCAGCCTCCTCCGGCTGCCGCTCGTCTCTTTCTCTTTTTGGGTTGTTGGAACTTGGAAGGATCAGGGAGTGTGGTAGGCGTGAGGCAAGATGGGGCTCCGGCTCAGGGGAGTGGGGGACGGACGAGAGGGACGGTGGGCTGACGCAGGGCCCATCAGGTCAACTAAAATGGGAGTGTTGATCCCTGATAATAATTTTGCTAGTATTGATATCTTAAGAGAGTTGGAAAGGATCAGGAGTGAGGGAGGAAAAACAGATACAATATCTGAAAATGGTGTAGAAGGTAAAATGTTATACATCACTAATGGCAAAGGAGATATAACTCCTGTCAGTGATGATTGGGCAGAAGATGTAGATGAGTTAGAAGAGGAATTTACCTTGGTCAGGTCTAGGAAAAAGAGAAACCCAAAATCCCATGTGGTTATCTCTAGGCCAGTGACTAGGAGTCAAAACCCTGATAGGGGTGGAAAGAAAAAACCTGGTAGCCCTGTCCATCATTCCAGGGCCGCCAAAGGGAGGGGGAGAAAAAATACTGGTATTAAATGATAGGTCTCTTTTGGAATTGTAGGGGGGGAAGGAAAGAAAGGAATGAGCTCCTGTCTCTCTCACATCATTAGAGATCATTCCCTAGACTTTATTGGTCTACAAGAGACTCACAAAAAAAGTTATCTGGATAGTTTCTTTAGAAAAATTGACCCATACCAGACATATGAATGAGATTTTGTTCCATCTATAGGCAGATCTGGGGGAATCCTTTGTGGAGTGAGAAAAGAAATGTTTGAGGGAGTAGTGTGGAAAAAGGGCAGGTTTATCCTGCAAGCTTCTTTCTTTGATAATAAAGAAAAAAAGAAGTGGACTCTTTGCACTGTATATGGTGCTGCTCATGATAAAGATAAGGATGACTTTCTAACTGAACTTTCTGAGTTCTGTAGCCATATATCATCCCCTTTACTTATTGGGGGAGACTTTAATATTATTAGGCATGCTGGGGGAATAACAAACCATGGCAACATGCCCTTTACTCCGATTTGTTCAACTCTGTGATCAATGCTATGTGTTTGAGTGAGGTTTATATGAGTGGGGGGATGTACACCTGGACCAATGGCCAATCCCATCCAACTCTGGAAAAATTAGACCGGGTCCTTACGAGTAGTGATTGGGAGGACATTTTCCCTCAAGTCAACATTAGGAAATTGGTCAGAGATGTATCAGATCATAACGCTCTTTTGTTGTCCTCTGACAACCATGTTGTCAGATCTCCACAGACAAGAGAGTTTATATTTGAATTAAGCTGGTTGAAATCAGATGAGTTTCTTCCCTTAGTGGAGAAAATCTGGAATCAGTATGTAAAAGCCACTGACCTAATTGATATTCTAAATATCAAATTAAAACGGTTCAAAAAATTCTTCAAAGGATGGGGTTCAAATAAATTCGATCATGAAAGAATCAGAAAAAAGAAAATCAGAGAAGAGCTGAGACTAATTGAGGAGGAGGAAGAGAAAGGAAATATGGGTCCTGGTATCTTTTGTAAGAAAACTGAGTTGTTGGTTGAGCTAAATGAGATTCTGATCAATGAGGAACTATTTCTGCTACAACAATCTAGAGAACGCTGGTTGCTTAAAAGAGATAGTAATACTGCCTACTATCAAAAAATCGCTAATGGGTATAAGAGGAAAAACACCATTCACTCAATGAAAGTAGGTGACGTTACTATTGAAGGAACAGATAATATTTTAAGGCATGCCACTGACTTTTATAAGTCTTTGTTTGGTCCATCCCCTGGGAATTTATTTTTACTTGACCCTGAAATCTGGGGGGATAACGAGAGATTAGATGAGGCTGATAATTTGATCTTGACTAGACCTTTTTCTGAAGAAGAAGTTAAAACAGTGCTGTTCTCGATGAACAGTAACAGAGCCCCAGGGCCTGACAATATACCTGCTGAATTTTACCAGCATTGTTGGGAGATTGTTAAAAAAGATATAATGAACTTATTTCTGGCATTTTATGAGGGGAGATTGGATGTGCATACACTGAACTATGGCATTATCACTCTGCTCCCAAAAGTTAACGGAGCTAATAAGATTCAGCAATTCAGACCCATATGCTTGCTTAGATGCCCCTATAAACTGATCACCAAAGTTCTAGATAATAGAGCAGCTCCCTTCGCTGATGTGTTGTTCAGTAAACACCAAATGCCTTTATTAAAAACAGGCACATCATGGATGGGATCATGTCCCTCCATGAGATCCTACATTACACCCATATTAGAAGAAAGTAGGGATTGTCATTAAGCTAGATTTGAGAAAGCCTATGACAAGGTGAATTGGGAATTTTTGCTACAAAGCTTAGAAAATAGAGGTTTCGGCGCCACTTGGTGCGGGTGGATGAAGAAAATCATTAAAAATGGTACAGTTAGTTTTAAATTAAACAACACTTTGGGCCCATATTTCCAAAGTCACAAAGGAGTTAGACAAGGGGATTCTATCTCTCCCTTCTTGTTCAACATTGCAGCTGAATGTTTGTCCAAAATGGTGCGTCAAGCGCAGAATAATGGACTGATTACTGGGCTTGCCCCTGAATTAGTGGAAAATGGTGTGGCCATCTTGCAGTATGCCGATGATACGGTGATTTGCATCGAGCATGACCCTGAGAAAGCTCTGAATATGAAAATATTGCTCTATATGTTTGAATTAATGTCAGGATTGAAAATCAATTTCTAGAAAAGTTAGATTTTGTGTGTTGGTGGGGATGATGATATTCTGACAACATATGCTGATATGTTTAATTGTCAAATTGGACACTTCCCCATGAAATACCTGGGAGTACCAGTAAGCTACTCCACTTTAAGAGGAGTGGACTGGGAATTTTTGGAAGAAAGGTACATTAAAAGATGTGAATCCGGTTTGGGGAGTAATGCTTCTTCGGGTGGTAGACTAACTTTGCTTAATGCTAATATCTCTAGCATTGCCTTTTACTATCTATCCATGTTCTTGCTGTCAAAAACTATGATTGCAAGATTGGATAAACATAGAAGGAGATTTTTTGGCAAGTTTCTAAGAATAGGAAAAGATATTATTTGGTCCAATGGACCAGGATCTGTCGATCTAAAAACAAAGGGGGGCTGGGACTTAAAGACTTGCATAAACAAAATCTTAGTTTGCTTGCCAAGTGGTGGTGGAAACTGGAGACCAAAAATGGTTTATGGCAAGATATTATTAAGGCTAGATATCTCCGAAGAGATACTATTGCCTCGGTTAAAGGGAAAACTAGCGACTCCCCATGCTGGAAAGCGATAATGAAAGTAAAAGATCTTTATATGGCAGGTAGACGCATGGTGATTCAATCTGTCAATATTGCCATACTCTGGAGGGATCCTGTTGGGGATCAAATGCCATTCTGTGAACAATTCCCCAAATTGTTCTCTATATGCATTTACCCTGAATGTACTGTCAATACCTGTCTAACGGCTGATCCCCTGTCTTTCTTTCGAAGAAGGCTAAACTATGAAATGGGGGAGCAGTGGCGTCAGATAGTAGACACAGTCAGTAAGATTTGTATTTCTAGTGAGGATGACAAAATCAAATGGGGGCTGGGGTCTAAAACCCACTTCACTACTCGCTCAGTTTATGCTTTCTTGGAGAGACATATTGTGGGGTGTGACTATAACTGGATCTGGAGGGCGAGTATACCTTTGAAGATCCAAATCTTTATGTGGCAATTATCGCAAAATGCAACCTTGACCAGAAATGTAATGAAGCACAGGGGGTGGAAAAAAGATCCCAAATGTTCATTTTGTGCAGCAAAAGAGACATCCCAGCATCTCTTCTTTACCTGCCCAGTTGCCAGGGTAACTTGGAGAGCGGTGGCTTGCATGTTTGGGACTGATTTATGCCCAAATAATCTATGGCAAGCATATGTGTGGTGCCACTCATTTTTCCCAGAAGGGGAAGTTTTTTACACAGTGGGCATTGCTGCCATATGTTGGGCGATTTGGACGTGTCGTAACAGAGTTACTTTTGAATTTGTACATCTCAGAAACCCATTTGAATGCACTTTCTCTGCTTGTGTTCTCCTTTGTTACTGGGCAGGGTTGATGAAACAGCAAAAGGATGCGAAGGACCTGATGACTGGAGCGAACATGCTGAAGAGCAATGCCTCAAGACTGATGCAGATTTGTGCCGTGGCGCATCAGGAAGATGGAGCCTGCTGAGACCAGAACGAAAGAAGAAGACAAAACAAAGGGGTGATTCCTACTGCTATTGTTTGGAAAGGAAGGCTGTTCTGGCTGGTTTTGTGTGGGTTGGGTGCTTAGGCCCTTTTGTCCTAGATTACTAAACAGTATATTGGTTTCGGTTTGATGCTGTGATGTGATGGTGTCGTCGGGTTTTTGCCCCACAGTAGGTAATCTCGATGGCGAGTGCTTACAGTGGGTTTCCCGGCGATGCCTGAACCCGCTTTCCCCTTTCCTGCCTCTTTCTCTGGACATTTGATGTATTTCCATTATGTCGCAGTAATGGAAAGGGGTAATGCCCGGTTCAAAAAAAAGGTTGACGAATCACCATACAGCTTAGACGCGGCGCGCTCGTGGCCGCATTCTCTGCTGGAGGTCGGCTTCTTCCGCTAGTTTACTGCTACAGTAGTTTCTTTCTGAGTTAAAAGCATCAGGAGTCCTAGAACTTGCTCTCAATGTGATAGTTTAGTCCTACAACTTGAAAAGTGACCCTACCCAGTCCCTGAACTTGCTCAAGATGTGCAAATCTAGTCCTGACGAATCAGAGCCTGCCATGTGGACGCATGGGTGCACACCCGGTCAGCGCGTCACATTTTGCAAAGAGCCCCCCGGCGTTGCTCTGAATCAACCCGCACTACCAGCACGGGAGCACCTGAATTTATTAACCTCATTTATTCTGTCGAGGGGGAGGAACTCCTATGGCCACTCGCAACTCATTCTTCTCGTCTCTGTCGGCGCTCGAGCGGCCGTTGCTAACGTCAGCAACAATGGCTGCCTCGCCGGAGAAGTTCGGCGGTGCAGTGCCGCCTCCATCGGCTCATCTGGTCCGGCCGCCTGCAGTCTTTCCTCCAGACTATGGTGAGCTCCTCTTCTCTGCACCTTCTCTCCCTGTTCCGTTTCTTGATTGTGCCGACCACAGTACGGCCTCGTACGACAGATCCGTGCGATTGGGGAAGCTGATTCAAGCTTGTTAGTTGCTTCGATCTAGCAAAGTGGCAATCCTATCATGAATGCAAGCTAGGGTTATGAGCGATGCATTTAGTCTAGGGTTACTCTTCGTCGTTATGGGTTTGGTGAAGAAGATGGGGTTTTGGCATGAAGCTAGGGTTATGAGCTATGTTCTATTTCTTGTGCGAGATTGGCATGTTGTGTTCTGTACATTCTCTTACCATGTTATGGTTTTGGTGAAGTAGATATAATCAATCTGAATGTGTAATTTATCTGAATTTGTTTTACATGCAGTACATGTTCAGTTAAGTTTTACTGAATTTCTAACTGAATTTGTGCAGTTCATGTTAAGTTAACTGAATTTTACACTGAATATATCTACTTTTTTTGTATGCAGTACATGTTCAGTTAAGTTAACTGCATTTTTAACTGAACTTGGGCAGTTCATGTTCAGTTAACTGAATTTTTAACCGAATATCTCTCTTTTTGGTATGCAGTGTGTGAGTCAGCAATGGGACAGAGTGTTCACACTCCTTTCTTTACACTGAAGCTGGAACATGGTGGTTTTTTCTGTGGATATATCAGTGCCCCAGAGTATTATAACTCTTCTTTGGAGGTCCTTGACTATATTGATGCTTGCACATTTTCATATGCAGTCTTAGAAGAACACCTAAAATGGTTGGGATATCCTGCCAATGAGCACATTATTTACTGGTGTTTACCTGAGAAAACAATTTCAGATGGCTTGGTGAGAATTAAGGGTGATGAGGATTTGCAGCATCTTATCACAGCTAGTGCTCAGCACAAAGTTCTTGCAATTATGGTTGACCATGTAGACTTCATCAGCAAATTCAGAGAAGATTTGATAATGAAGTTGTCATTTGTTGTAAGCCATGTCAGAATGGGCAACTCAATTGTTGGTGGAAGCAGTGCATCATGTGGTCACAACATTATTTCAATGAATGTTGAAGATCCAATTTCAGAGGTTGCAGTTGATGGGACAACAGAAGATGATGTTCTGACAGATTTGCTTAATTCTGTTGCTGACCCAAATTTGCTGACGTACTGTGCAGAGCCTGACCTGTTTATAAGTGCAGAGCAAGGCCTCCTTAATGGTGCAGCGCCAGACCAGGTTAATGCTGTAGAGACAAATGTGATGGTTGCTCCTGTAGAGCCAAATTTGCAACCTGAAAATGTTGTGCTGTCAGATTTAGAGCTCAGTGACAGTGATTACGACATAGATGATGGAGATGATGATCTTTATGAAGAAAACATTGACTTTGATGTTGGTGAAGAGGCTGAGCAAGAGGAGGTAGAGGTTGAGCCTGACTATGTCCTTAAAAATGAAGATCTCAACCTCTCCACACAAGCACAAGATCAACTGAAGCACAAATTCAGAGCTTTCAATTCCAAGGTGGTCATGAAATCCCCTGTATTTAAATTAGGTATGGTATTTGCTGATGTGGTTGAGTTGAGGAAAGCTCTCAAGGCCTATTCAATAAGGAACAGAGTGTAGATCAAGAAGCTTAAGAATGACAAGATCAGATTGGAGGCAGTTTGTCAGGGTGGTGGTTGCCCATGGGTGCTTAAGGCTGGAAATGACAACAGGACTGGAGGTTTTGTCATCAAGGCATACAATGGTTGCATAAGTGCCAGAAGAAGTGGAAGTTAAAGGATATGACAGCAAAATTCCTCTGCAACTTTTTCATTGATGAGTTCAGAGATGACCAGAAGATGTCCATTGGAACATTTTCAAGGAAAATAACAAAGGAATTCAATGTTACTCCTAATAGATGGAAGCTTGTTAGGGCTAGGAAGCAAGCACTTAAGGAGATACATGGTGATGAGGAAGAGCAGTTCAGCAGGCTATGGGATTATGGGCATGAGCTAAGGAGCAAAAACCATGGGTCTACATTTCTGCTAACAACTACACTTGTCAAAGATACAAAATTTCCAATTGGCAGAAAATGTTTGAAAACATTATATTGGTCATATGATGCTTGTAAGAGAGGATGGCTAAAGGGCTGCAGGCCTATTCTCTTTATTGATGGTTGTCATATGAAAACAAGGTTTAAAGGAGTGCTCCTTAGTGCTCTTAGAATTGATCCTAATGACTACATATTTCCCATTGCAATGGGCTGGGTGGAAGTAGAATGCAAAGGTTCATGGGAGTGGTTTTTGACCACTCTAAAAGATGATCTAAACATTACAAGCACAGCTCCTTTCACAGCTATGAGTGACAAGCAGAAAGGGTTAATAAATGCTATGCACAAGGTTTGGACAGATGTAAAACACATGTTTTGTGTGAGGCATATTTACCAAAATTTTAATGAGAAGCACAAAGGAGAGGTACTGAAGCAAGATCTGTGGGCCATTGCAAGATCACCAAACAAGGTGAAATGGAAAGAGAACTGTCAGAAAATGGATGATCACTGCCAAGCTTCCTTCCACTGGATTGAGAGGCTTGAGCCAAACACATGGTGCAAGGCATTCTTCAGGGAATTTCCCAAATGTGACATCCTACTGAACAACAACTCTGAAGTGTTTAACAGCTACATTCTTGATGGCAGAGAGATGGCAGTGCTTAGTATGCTTGAATATATCTTCTATAAGATCATGCACAGGCTAGTGAGTAAACAAAGGGAAGCTATAGAAAAGTGGGTAGGGCAGAGAATATGCCCAAAGATTCAGAAGAAATTGGATAAGAATACAGAGTTTGCTGCAAACTGCCATGTATCTGAAGCTGGCCAACAAATGTTCAAAGTACAGTCTGGTAACAATAGTTACACAGTGGATCTTGCTTTGCACACATGTGATTGCAGAAGATGACAGTTGTCAGGAGTACCATGTGGTCATTGTATGCATGTTGCAGGGAGGAGAGGATTGACCCAGAGACAATGGTTCATGACTGCTATACAGTTCAGACATATCTCAAGGCATATGGGTACACTCTTGTTCCTCTTGCAGACCCAAAGCATTGGGAGAAACAAAATGGGTACAAGGTGCATACACCAGTGTTTACTAAACAGTTGGGAAGACCCAAGAAGAATAGGAAGAAAGCACCAGAGGAGAAGATCAAGAATGGTGTTTGGGTTCTGAACAGAAAAGGTGTGACAATGCACTGCTCAATCTGTGGTAGAGCTGATCACAACAGAAAGGGGCACTACAAATGGCAGGAAAGTCTCATTAAAGATGGGATAGAGGTGGTTGATGAAAGCTATGATGACCCTACCTTTCTTCAGGTATATGCTACTTAACTGAATTGAACTATATTTGTATTGTACTTATGTCATTGTAACTTAACTACATAGCAAGCACTTAACTACATAGAACTTAATGTGCTTAAATGAATATGTGCAGAACATTTTCCCAAACAATGTAGACCCTCTGTTGGATCCAATTGATTCACCAACAAGTATGGTTTTCACCATGGCTCAAAGGAAAATTGCTACAAGAGAACCTCAAAGGGCATATGGCCCATTACCACAACAGTCTGCCTTTGTTGCTGCTGCTGGTGCTGCAATACCTCAGCCAGTGATCACCACAGAGATGCTCATTGGTAGGCATACAAGGGCAAAACACGATAGCTCAAAGAGAAGAAGGAAGAGCAAATAAAAGACAAAGAAATGCACCTCCTGTTGCAGGCAGAGGAACAGGATCAGATTCGGCTGCAGGCAGAGGCAGAGGTGCAGGTCCAGCTCCTAGCAGAGGTGCAACTCCAGCTACAGGCAGAGGCAGAGGTGCAGCTCCAGCTCCAGGCAGAGGAAGAGGTGCAGCTCCAACTACAGGCAGATGCAGAGGTGCAGCTCCAACTCCAGGCAGAGGAAGAGGTGCAGCTTCAAATGCAGGCAGGGGAAGAGGTGCAGCTCCAGATGCAGGCAGAGGAAGAGGTGCTGCTCCAGATGCAGGCAGAGGAAGAGGTGCTGCTCCAGTTGCAGGGAGAGGAGGTGTTCCAGGTGAGAGGGCATGGTGGCTGTTGTTTGGAGATCAGATTCAGAGGCAAATACCTGATCTCAATGCACCTGCTGAAGATCTGAATGCACCTGCTCCCTGATTAGCTGGCTGTTGCAAGTGCCATTTTTTTGTAAAGGCCTAGAGTGATGTAACTTTAAGACTGACATGTTAATTATGCCAAACAGTGGCATGAAGTGGCAAGATTTGCCTTCTTTTGGTGGTAAAACTGTGGCATTCATTGCCCTTTTTGTAACTTAACTTGCACTATGAGCTAAATGAGCTAGTTAATGCCTGAATGTGCCCAATGACCTAGTCAACTTAACTAAACTTGCCCTCATTGTGCTGTTCTAGTTAACTGAATTTTAATGCATGTTGTTCTAGTTGACTGAATTTTTTGCCTGCTCTTCTAGTTAATTGAATTTTAATGCATGTTGTTCTAGTTAACTGAATTTTTTCCTACTCTTCTAGTTAACTGAATGTGCACAATGATGTTGTTCAATAAAATAAAATAAAATATTCTTCTACTTATCTGATGTGCACAATGAGCTAGCTAACTCAATGTGCACAATGATGTAGTTTAAAAAATTGAAAATAAAAATTTTGCCCGGGGCTCGAACCCAGAACCTGGGGTTTATAATGCTGCGTGCAATGCCAGTGGGATAGAGCTAGTGATTTGTTCTAGTAGCACCTCCAAATATACATATTGTTACTTTTGTGGTCCTGCAGTTAAGCGTGTGTTACGGCCTCTATCTGACGACTGAGCACACCATAGCGTAGTCGTTTCGGTTTCCTCACTTTAAGACGTGGCGACCTGCCGTTCTCCCTCTCCACTCACCGCTCGCACACCCCACTCCTCCACCACTCCGCCAACCACCCAAAAAACCTTGCCACTCACCGTCTCGACGACCACGCCACCGCCGCCGCCATGGACCAGAGTCTCGGATGGAAGAAAGCCGTCGAAGAGCTGCCCGGCGACAGCCCGGAGCTTCGCGCGCAATACAGAGCGGTGGTTCCCAAGTGTTCAGATGATGAAGATCCATGCGCACGGTCTCGTCAAGGTGATGATGGATGCTGAGAAGCGTCGTGCCTTCCCCGGCGGCATCGACATTCCTCCGGCGACCATCCTCCTCTGGGCAATGCGCGAGGTTCAGCGCTCCCCTGACCCCAGGCAGCGGGCCCGCTGGTGGATGTACCGCTCATCCACCATGGCACCGGCCCAGCCGGATGCAGAGTGTGTTGCGTCCAGGACCAAGCACGTCCACGACTTCGTGCTTGCCCTGGCGGCGCCCGTCAACGCCACCTACTGGGACCGTCAAGGTCCATCTGTCCTCTTCGGGCCTGACGATGACTCCGACGATGAGTCATCTGACGAGGAGGTGCCGGAGGTCATCGTGCTGTCAGACGATGAGTCGGAGGTGCAGGTCATTGCGCCGGTCGGAGCCACCGTGGATGGTGGCCGCAACGTTCCCATTGAGGTGGACGGCCTGTTAGATCTGCCTGAATCTGCCATCATCAAGCAGGAGGTTGAGGACGAGGTGGTGGCGCTGGCTGTTCAGGAGGTTAACAAGAAGAAAAGAGCAGCAGTGAAGAGGGCAGCTGTTGTGGAGGTGCGCCGCTCCGAGTGCCTGAAGCTGCTCAAGGACTGAAGAATGCTGGGTCTGCAAATGGTGCTGCTTAGGTATGCTATTATACCACATCTTATAAGTTAGAAATATGATGTTTTTAGGTAGGTATGCTGATATATATGACAACATATAAGTTAGTAAGATGGGGTTGTTAGCTAGGTATGCTGCTATATCATCACATCATATAAGTTAGAACTCTTTTGGACATTTATGGTTAGGTGTGCTACTATATACAACACATAAGTTACCTGTAATTATGTGGTTTGGAAAGTGGACTAAGAATATGCATGATGTTGGTATGCAATTGGAGTGCTTTTAACTCTAAATGCAGTTAAGTTCAAATGTGATGTGCTGCACTACTTTGCTGCAAATGTTGCATTCAGTACTGCTTTTTTGTTTCTTTCTGCATGTGGAATAACTTGATATACCAAATGGAGCACTTACTATAAAAATCATTATGTACTTACATATGGTACATCATGCAGAAATTCAGGTTTCAGACTCAATTTTTAGTGAAAGTTCAGTTGAGTTTCAGTTCAGTTCAGTTAAATTAGATTCAGCTTGGTAAAAATTATGTCTAGTTAAATTCAATTAAGTTAAAATTCAGTTAATTTAAATTCAGAGTGTTAGGTTAACATTCAGTTAAGTTCAAATTCCCTTTAGTTAAAATTCGGTTAAGTTCAAATTCCCTTTAGTTAGAATTCAGTTAAGTTAAAATTCAGGTTAAGTTAAGTTAACTTACATTTTCAGTTAAGCTTAGTTAAAATTATCAGTTAAATTTTGTACAATTGTGCAAATTTCACTGAACTGATGACAATTGAGTACAATTCATGACAAATTAGAAACTGAACTGATGACAATTGAGCCTAATAATGGGCTTGTATATTACTTTGGAAACTAACATTTGACTCTAATATTTGACCTACCTACCACCATAAATCTACTGCCTACCTACCAGCCACCATTTCTACTATATAAAGCACCCCCAATTGCCACAAACAACAGCCACAATCCCTTCTCCTCCCCCTAGCCGCCAGAGAAAACCCTAGGAGAGATAGAGATGGATCTTGGAGAGGTCGTCGATGAAGAAGAACAGGTGCCAAGGGTAGCCAGGCACAGAGAGGCAAGGAGGAGGGAGAGAAGGCACCTGGCTCAGCGGATCCTTGCAGCACGCAACCGCAAGGACATGGAGCAGTTCCAGGAGGCATTCCCCCTGGCTCCAACCCTAGTGATGATGATGTCATCCACTGGGCAAGGAGGAGGGCAAACTTCCATCACTTTCAGGTCACTAGGATGAGGTGGAGTAGAATTCTGTATCCAGATGAATGAGCTGTTATGTGATGCAGTATCTAGATCCTCCTAGCTATCTACATGAATTCTGTATCTAGTTCTACCTTGCTATCTATGTAAGAAATATGTTGATGCATGCAATGTAATAAATCCTAGTTCCTCCTTATATGCTATGTGGTGCAGTGTATGAAATGTATGAAGTAACTTAATAAATCCTAGATCTACCATTATGTGATCCAAAATACCAGTGTATGCAACTGTCAGTTAACTGAACAAAGAGCAGTTAACTAAACCATATTCAGTTAACATTGTATAGCAAACTTCAGTTAGCTGCAAAAACAGTCTTATACAAAAAAGTTGCTAAAAAATTTCATTGTATATATAAAAAACACAGTGTATACCACTTTTCAGTTAGATTCAATAGAAAATAAGTAAACTGACACAACAAATCAGTAGACTGAAACCATGTTCAGTTAACCAAATAAATACTCACTTCACTGAATCTACATTCAGATAACTAAATAATAGTTCAGTTCAGCAGAAAAGCAATTCAGTTAACTGGCAGAGCATTGATAATCCAAATTCAGTTAACCAAATAAAAACTGACTTAACTGTCACAACATTGATAACTCAAATTCAGATAACATAGTGCATATTAGGTCATTGCAGCAAACAGTACAGTGCATCTGGATACAGGGCATCAAAGATAACCCAAATTAACTAAACAAGTCCACTGATAATCATTAACTAAACAAGTCTAGATGATCATCAAATTCATCTAGCAGCTCCCTAACCTTTCTCATCTTGCACTTGGTGTCCTCTTTATGCTTGAACAGGTCACCAATCATATACTCTAGCTTTTTAATCTCTTTCTTCAATAGATCCCTTTCTTCCTTCAATTTGTCCCTCTCTTGCTTCATTTCACCCCTCTCTTTCTCTGCCTTAGCCCTGACCACCTGATGAATGTTGGTCACTGATTTGTCAGCCATTCTCTTCTTCTCAAGTTCTATCTTTAGGTCAGACAGAGCTAGCCTTGTGTTGCCCAATTCAGTAATTGCCTGCTCTTTGTCAGCCACCATCTTAGCAAAATCAAGTTAAAAAAATCTCATGTCTTTTTCCATGGCTTCCTTCTCTTTCACAACCCTAACATTTTCTTCAGCCTGAACAACAGCTTCCCTGAACCTGGATGTGACCTCATCTTCATACATGCCCCAGATCCTAGCTAGACTGGTCCTCAATTGTGGAGGCCACTCTGGGTCAACCCAATGCACATAGTGAAAGGATCAATATGGTTGACTAGAGGGGGGTGAATAGGCAACTAACAATTTTGACTTTTCTTTACCAAATTAAACTTTGCATCAAAGTAGGTTGTCCAGATATGCAACTAGGTGAGCAACCTATATGATGCAACAACAAAGAACAAACACGCAAGCAAGAGAAGTAACACTAATGAGCTTCCACAAGTAAAGGTAAGAGATAACTAAGAGTGGATCCGGTGAAGACGAGGATGTGTTAAGGAAGTTCCTTCCTTTTGAGGGGAAGCACGTCTCCGTTAGAGCGGTGTGGAGGCACAATGCTCCCCAAGAAGCCACTAGGGCCACCGTATTCTCCTCACGCCCTCACACAATGCGAGATGTCATGATTCCACTATTGGTGCCCTTGGAGGCGGCAATCGGACCTTTACAAACAAGGTTGGGGCAATCTCCACAACTTAATTGGAGGCTCCCAACAATACCACGAAGCTTCACCACAATGGACTATGGTTCCGTGGTGACCTCAACCGTCTAGGGTTCTCAAACACCCAAGAGTAACAAGATCCGCTAGGGATAGGTGAGGGAATCAAAAATCTCTTGGTGGAAGTGTAGATCGGGGCCTTCTCAACCACTCCCGAGCAAATCAACAAGTTTGATTGGCTAGAGAGATAGATCGGGCAAAAGTGGAGCTTGGAGCATTAATGGAGCTTGAGGGGGAAGAGGTAGGTCAACGAGGAAGAAGGGGACCCCCTTTTATAGTGGGGGCAACAATCCAACCGTTACCCCACTAAACAGCCCCGCAGAGGGCGGTACTACCGCAGAGGGCAGCGGTACTACCGCTTCCTCCTACGGTACTACTGCCCAGCAGAGAGGGCCAAGAGACAGAGGAGAGACTGGCCCAACGCGGTATTGCCGGACAGGCCTAGAGCGGTACTGCCGCGGTGGCAGGGCAGTACTACCGCACTCGAGCGGTACTACTGCTCCTATAACCGCTGCAGGTACCACTCAACCCGACACGAGAAATGCCCCCCTCGAGTCGAGGCGGTAGTGGCCCAGTACCGCAGCGGTACTGCTGCTGAGGACACCCAAGCGGTACTACCGTTGGGACTAAAGATAGCTCAAATAGCAAGGAAAGAGACCTCCGATGATGCGGGAAGGCCCAGAGGGTGAGAAACGAAGGTGTGCGTGATGATTCCACCCTAGCCAAACCAAAGCAGACCCCCTCTTGATAGTACGGTGACTCCTAAGAAACTAGTCCACCAACAAGAAACTAAAGAGATACACCGTCTTGAAAAACACTTCCGAGGGGAGAGAAATCGTCTCGAGCCAAAGGATGAATCTCTGAAACGCTCAACGCACAAGGTTAGTCCGCAAATGTGTTGTCATCAGTCACCAAAACTACATCGAGAGAGATATGCCTTAACAATCTCCCCCTTTTTGGTGGATTGATGACAACCTGGGATTTGCACAAGGAAAAGGCATAAAAGTAAGGATACTTAGAACTACAAAATATAGATGGGCTCCCCCTGAATGTTGCACCTAGTTAGTAGTGCCTTTGGAATGCAAGACACACACATTCGGATCAACACTCTCCCTATATTTTATAGTCCAACAATTCTAAGCACATGATATATGAGAGCAGGGTATAAAATAGGATAAGCATGCAACTCATAAGATACTACAGTACTGAATAGACATAAATAATAAGGTAGTGATAGGGTAGCATATGTCTCACACCATATGTCTAGAACTTAGGTCTCACTGGCACCAAACCAAACCAAACAAAGACAACGAGAAAACACAAGACACAAAGACACACTCGCAACACGGCAACAACACAAATCCCTAAACTCTCTCCACCTTTGGCATCGAGACACCAAAAGGGCAAAGAGCGTTGCTACGGCTCCAGGTGATGGCAAGCTGAGGATCTTGAACATCACATCTCAGTGTGATCGTCTGCACCTCCGTCGTTGGTCGGAAACTGCTCGGCGTCTGAATCGGTCCAAGGGCAATGCTGGTGGATCCATTCCTCCTCTTCAGTGATCTGGCCCTCAGAACCGCTGGCAACGGTCGCACCCAGGTGATGCATGAGCTCCTTGTGGCACACCTGGCCTGCTTCTCAGCCACATGAGTCATGTACTGACCATGAGACTCCATGCAGAAAAGCTTCTTCATCTTGCGTTTAAGCTTCTTTGCCCAAGAAGGTTCTGCACTAGAGGGCCCAAAGTCCTCCTCGTGATCATCAGTTGCAGCCCCACCCTCGGTCTCCATGGCAGCAGTAGCAGTAGATGGACCCCCGAGTTTAGGCGTTGGGGTTCCCCAATTGTCCTTCTTCCTCAGACGCTTGATCTCATGAGAAACCAAGTCTCCAGTTTCCAACATCACTCTAGGATACACACGTGCCCAGGCCTTCTCAATGAGCCTCATGATGAATGGACCATATATCGGGCACTTGCGCTTAGAAACGGTAGAGAGAAGTTTAGACCACATAACATGAGAAATATCCAGGCTCTCTCCAGCGTTTGCTTCCTTCTCATGCTGGCAGAAAAGAAGCATGTCCACGAGATAGGAGTGGACCATATCCAGATTCCCGATGCGAGGGAAGAGAGTCTCACGGAAGACACGATGAAGAATGTCCAGATAAGCAGACAGCTCATAGGTTTCCTTCTTAGTCACTGGGTGAACCTTCATAGTACAGTAGGGCCAAAGGGCTTGCTTGTGAGTGGATGTAGCATTGCAGTGAGGGCGGAAGCCTACTGGAGTCTCAAGCCCGTGATCTTCCACATCAAGTAACTCCATGAAGGCCTGTCACTTGACGGAAAGCAACTTGCCATTGGTCATCCAAGTCAGAATCCTGTCGGCATCAGTTCCAAGATGAACAGTGGCAAAGAATTGAGCCACCAAATCTGCATCAAAATCCTTGTTGAATTGCATGATCCTGAGAATGTTCAGCTGAGAACACATCTGAAGGGCTTCGCCAAATTACTCAGGGTCCTCCTCCATAGCATCCGTGTCGATGGAGCGAACATCAACATAGAGATTCTTCTTAGCCTTGATCACATCAAAATAGATGGCAAATTGAAAGCGGTTCTAGAATGGGCGGTTGACCAAAGTGGGATCTTGGTCTACCTCATAGGGGTTGCGGCGACGCTTTTCCCAAAACTCCTTGGCAGTCATCTCAGTGATGGTCTTTCCTTTTGGCTTGTTGGAGGATCTCTTCGAATGCTGAGGTGGTGGTGGAGCACTTGAGGTTGCGCCTGCGGGTGGTGGTTGAGTACTAGAGGAACCACCTGCTGGCTCAGAGGTGCGGTAGCGCTTTGACGTTGCATGCCCGGGGTTGACACGGCGGACCTGCTGCTCAGGATGATCATCACCTAGAACCAAACACACGACTAGAAGAAACACACAAAAGAAAATAGCATAAGCCACCAAACAAAACAACAAGGATCAAAGCGTGGTAGTAAAAAGAAGGAACTGGGCATACAATGGTAGTACTGCGACCAACCAGTGGCAGTACCGCCCCAACAGTAGTACCATGAAACAGGATCGGTAGTACCGCTGGAGCGATAGTACCGCTCGAGGCGAGCGGTAGTACCGCGCCAGATGGGAACGGCGGTTCTTCACTACCGTGGTTAGATCCGGCACTACCAGAGATGCCAAATTAAAAATAAGCCTACCAAACTTCAATCCTCAGAGCCTAGAAGCCATATCCATCCTACTCAAGCCTTGCCTTAGCTAAAAGACAAGAAGAACAATGCCTATTGCCCATAAAAACTAGATGCAAGATCTAGGAAAAGAGAGAACGAGAACGGGGGCAATACCGGCATCCATGGCAAAAGGACGAGGTGGGGATCGACTCCACCGGAGGAAATGGAGAGGGACGGAACGAAAACGGCGGCCGATCGGGCCCCTCCTGCGGCGAGAGGTTGCAGGAGCAATGAAGAAGATGAGTGGGGGCGAATGGGTATGGGGGAGAAGCAACTCCCCCTGCCCCGACTTAACCCCCCCCTAGTCGCCCGCCCCGCAGCGCTAGTACCGCTGGGTGGGCGGTAGTACTGCTTGACGCTTGTCAGCGGTAGTACTGCTCACGCAGCGGTAGTACCGCTCTGCCGCAAAAAGATCCGACCAAACCGGACAGAACACACGAGCGGAAACCGAGACAAAACGAAAAGACACACACACAAAACCGACAAGAAGAAAGAAGATACACACCTCTCCAAGAGAGGACGGTGGCCTAGGCCACCTATGTTTGAGTTTAGAGGTATGGCGCCGCGAAGATTTTAACCTTGGGCCCATGACCAACACTCATCTTTAAAGCACAAGTGCCATAAAGAAATGGATAATGTGAAAGAGTTTGGTTAGTTTATGCATTATGAGGGGAGGGAAAGTTCATTGAGAGAACAACACTCCCCCTATATTCATGCCTACACCTAAACTAGACAACAAGTTGAGTGAGGTGGGGTGCGCAAGGGTTCAAGTCACATTGCTCGAATCAATGATATTTAGCTCATGCCTTAACTCGCGAAATATTGCTTCATCCAAAGGCTTCGTGAAGATATCTGCAAGGTTATCATGACTGTTGACATATGAGGGAGTCCTGGATTAGGGGGTGTTCGGGTAACCGGACTATACCTTCAGCCGGACTCCTGGACTATGAAGATACAAGATTGAAGACTTCATCCTGTGTCCGGATGGGACTTTCCTTGGCATGGAAGGCAAGCTTGGCGATGCGGATATTCAAGATCTCCTACCATTGTAACCGACTCTATGTAACCCTAACCCTATCCGGTGTCTATATAAACCGGAGGGTTGTAGTCCGTAGGCAATCAACTCCATATACAACAATCATACCATAGGCTAGCTTCTAGGGTTTAGCCTCCTTGATCTCGGTGTAGATCTACTCTTGTACTACCCATATCATCAATATTAATCAAGCAGGACGTAGGGTTTTACCTCCATCGAGAGGGCCCGAACCTGGGTAAAACATCGTGTTCCCTGCCTCCTGTTACCATCCGGCCTAGACGCACAGTTCGGGACCCACTACCCGAGATCCGTCGGTTTTGACTCCGACATTGGTGCTTTCATTGAGAGTTCCTCTGTGTCATCGCCTTTAGGCCCGATGGCTCCTTTGATCATCAACAACGATGCGGTCTGAGACTTTTCTCCCCGGACAGATCTTCGTCTTCGGCGGCTTCGCACTGCGGGCCAATTCGCTTGGCCACCTGGAGCAGATCGAAAGCTACGCCCCTGGCCATCAAGTCGGGTTTGGAAGCCTAAATTACATGGCAGACATCCGCGGAGATTTGATCTTCGACGGATTCAAGCCACAACCAAGCATGCCGCACTGTCTCGTGGGGCATGATCTAGCTCTGTCACCGAACAGTATCCCGGAGGCCGCAAATGCACCAGCTCTGACCCTTAATTCGGAGCCAGTTGTGTCAATCGAGGATGAGCGATTGCACGTCACCTCGGGGGCTGCGATCTCAAAGGCGATCGAGCCGAACGCCGGCCCCACACTTCGCGTGACTCACGACTCACGACTCCGAGGATCCAGACTCCTCTCCGGACTCTGAACCCCCCGCGCCCCTGCCGATCGAATCCGATTGGGCGCCAATAATGGAGTTCACCGCCACAGACATCTTTCAGCACTCGCCTTGTGGCGATATCCTGAACTCTCTCAAGTCTCTCTCCTTATCAGGAGAGCCCTGGCCGAACTACGGTCAGCGAGGATGGGATACGGACGATGAAGAAATTCAAAGCCCTCCCACCACCCACTTGGTAGCCACTGTCGACAATTTAAACGACGTGCTCAACTTCGACTCCGGAGACATCGACAGCATGGATGACGATGCGGGAGATACCGATGAACCAACGCCCATAGGGCATTGGACAGCCACCTCATCTCACGATGTGTACATGGTGGATGCCCCTAAAGGAAGCGACAACGAGGAAAAAGGGGATGGAACGGGAGATCGACCCCCCGAAAAGCAATCAAAATGTCGGCGTAAACGCTGACCCAAGCCCCGCCTCGACAAAAACCCAGCCATAGAGTAGGACGAGTCGGTAGACGATGAGCAGGCCTTAGAGCAACCGTCCGAACATGGCAACACGGATAGAGAAACCGAACATCCCTCCTCCGGCGAAAACGGCATTCCGGACAACCTCACGCCGGATAAACCTATGGAGCAGAAGAATCTCCACGAGAGGCTCATTGCAACTGCACGCAGCCTAAAAAAGCATAAGCGGAAGCTAAAAACAGCGGAAGATGCACTCCGGATTAGATGGAGCAACATAATCAATACCGCAGATAAACACGGCGACAGTCGCCGCACTAAAAGCTATCCGAAAAGAAAGCTACTTCCTGAATTCGACGAAGAGGCCTTAGAGCCCTCGCATTCAAAAAATGAGAAAGCCACACGGTCGGATAGATGACCCCATAAAGCGGCAAGCGGCGCCGCACCTAAATCAGCATGCGACCCACTTAAAGATTCGCATCATGGCCCAGTTAGGTCCATTTATGGGCCAAGAAAGCAAGCTCTCGTAAGCAATGCAATAAAGCCATCATCAGAATCGGGCACACCCAAATACAGGGGCACCGCACACCCCCTATGTTTCACCGATGAGGTCCTGGACTATGAATTTCCAGAGGGATTCAAACCCGTAAACATAGAGGCATATGATGGAACAACAGACCCTGGAGTCTGGATCGAGGATTATATCCTCCACATACACATGGCTAGAGGAGATGATCTCCATGCCATAAAATATTTACACCTTAAGCTTAAAGGGCCAGCCCGGCATTGGCTTAAAAGCCTTCCTAAAAACACAATTGGAAGTTGGGAAGAGCTCGAGGATGCTTTCCGAGCAAATTTTCAATGGACCTATGTCCGCCCTCCAGATGCAGACGATCTTAGTCACATAACTCAACAACCCGGAGAATCAGCTCGGCAGTTCTGGAATAGATTCCTCACTAAAAAGAATCAGATAGTCGACTGCCAGGATGCCGAAGCCTTAGCAGCTTTCAGGCATAACGTCCGAGACGAATGGCTCGCCAGACACCTCGGCCAAGAAAAGACAAGAACAATGGCCGCACTAACAAGCTTCATGACCCGCTTTTGTGCAGGGGAGGACAGCTGGTTGGCAAGGTGCAGCCCCAGCGACCCAAGTACATCCGAAACTAGGGATGGAAACGGAAAACCGCGACGCAACAAGGACCGTCGCTGGACTAAGGACAAAAGTCCGAAGAGCACGGCAGTCAATGCCGGATTCAAAGGCTCACGACAAAATCAGGAAAAATTGCCCCCCCCCCCGGGATAACAGGGACTATCCATCCAACCTAAATAAAATCCTGGACAGGATATGTCAGATACACAGTACTCCCGGGAAGCCTGCTAACCATACCCACAGAGACTGTTGGGTTTTCAAACAATCCGGCAGACTCAATGCCGAACACAAGGGGCTCGACACACCAAGCGAAGACGAGGACGAACCCCAAAAGCAGAGCACCAGGAAACAAAAGAACTTCCCACAAGAAGTAAAAACAGTGAACTCACTTCACATAACAAAACATGCGGCACCCGTAAAGGTATGCACCACACGGCCCATCCCCAAAGGGTCCTGCCACTGGTTGTCAAAACCGATCATCTTCGATCAGCTAGATTATTCTAGAAATATCAAGAATGTAGGCTGGACTGCCTTGATACTCGATCCAATAATTGGTGGACTCCAGTTTTCAAATGTCCTTATGGACGGCGGCAGTGGAATAAACCTGATATATCAGGATACAATCCAGCACATGGGGATAAACCCAGCAAGAATCCGCCGCAGCAAAACCTCCTTTCAAGGGGTAATACCTGGTCCGGACACCCATTGTATGGGTTTTCTCCGGCTCGAAGTCATATTCGGCTCTGCCGATAACCCCCGCCGTGAAAAGCTGACCTTCCATATCGTCTCGTTCTCAAGGCGCTATCAAGCACTACTGGGACGCGAAGCTTTCGCTCGCTTTAATGCAATACCGCATTGTGCATCTCTTACGCTTAAGATGCCAGGTCCACGAGGCATCATCTCTTTGAAGGGGAAGCACTAAAGTGCGCCTCCCCAAGCGGAGGACTGTGCGGCCGCTTTGACAGCCCCACAGCAAAATGGCCTCACCGGCCAAAAAACTTCAAAATAGGTCATTCAAGACCATGAACGCGGATAGACAAGTTCGGTGCAAAGTCATCATTGATGCAGGCCTAGAGGCCATATACCCCCACACTAGGGGCTCCACGCATATACAATAAGAGACAATAAAGCTCAATCTTATATATTTTACTTTATACTTTGTTTATTTTAAACTTTTTCGGCACGACCCGTTTTCAACTCAGTTCCTCTCTTTTATAGATGAACGTCGCGCGGCGCCCGTCCAGGATACGACACAACGGAGACACAGGCGCAGACGTGTAGTAGGGACCCGTCCTAAAGGATTCTTTTTAGATTAAGACCCTGCGTAAACCTTTTTTACTGTCTCTTGTTGCTACACATCCCCTGGTTTTTTCTGATATAACCAAAGGAGGAGGCTGACGTCTTGGCATGTGGCCACGTTAGAATTTTTGCACGTACCTGGACACTAGGGGCTTTTTTAATAAAGAGTGTTGTTTCGCCCGCACTCATAAAGACCGAACACCTTAGGGAGTGTTCGGCGTCGCGAGTTTTGGCATTATATGCATCAGCTCCGAATCATGTCTTTGGTCAAATGTTGGGTTGCCCGGCTCCTGAGTTCGGCTACCTTATGTTCCGCTCTATCGGCTAAGGTAGCACCAGGAGAACTACTGCGATTGTGCCCCGGTTCGGCCGGGCGAGCACCTCAGTAGAGAAAGCCGAAAACTGACTGTCATGATGTAGCGTGAGACTGGTCAGCCACTCGAGGACCTATCGGAATCTATCGGATTCCTCCGCTTTAACGAAGGGCCGCTTCCCGGTCAGGCACATACGCGCCCCGAACTCAGGCGAGCGCAGTCGCCACCAAGGGGCTACCTAAATAGTCTCACTGTCAAGCTCCTATGGCTAAGTGAAAGTGTTAAAGCATTATAGTCCGGTTGCCTGGCCCGCTGCGCTATCACCTCCTTTGTAGGACCAAGACGTTGGGTTAAGTGTGAAAATGCGTCTTCTGCGAGCACCCCCGCACTATGTGCGTGGGGGCTGAAGCCAACGACTGCCATCTTTCAGATTTTGTATATATCTTAAAACGGCCGCACAGGAGGTGTTCCCAATACTTGAAGGCACAAGTATAAAAAGGCCACTACAGTTTATCAAAATATTACTTTATAATTACATATGCTATCATAACATAGCATCTTTCGAGCACTGCGTCTCTATTACACGAGCGCCTTCAAGGACTTCCTGAAAATAGTGCTCGGAGGGTACTCGGCTTTTGTCCGAATCTCGAGACACAACAACGGTGGTCTCCATCTCTGCCCAGTATGTCTTGACACGGGAAAGAGCCATCCTTGCGTCCTCTATGCACGCTGACCTCTTCATTGCATTAATACGCGGCACCACGTCAAGGAATTGCTGCACCAAGCTGAAATAACTCTTCGGCTCCGATCTCCCCGGCCACAGATGACCCATGACGTACTTCATGGCGAGTCCGGACAACCTATTCAGTTTGGCTCATTGAGCCAAATGATCGTCCACTGCCAGTGGACACTCTGGATTGTGAAACTGCGACCAGAAAAGCTTTTCCACTTCGCGATCTTTCTGATCTCGAAAGTGTTCGGTCACATCAGCAGCACTCGCTGCCAAATCCAGATAGGTATCCTCCACACTCCACATCCGGTCCAACGGAGCAAACTTCGGATCGCAAAATTTCCTTCGCAACATAAAGGGCTTTCCAGCCGCAATCTGTTCGGCCTGGCGCAGCTCCTCTTCGCAGCTCTCATCGCAGAGCGCGCGTCCTTGGCATTGGCAACGGCCTTCTCTAAGTCTATCTGTTTCGCCTGGTCTTCTTTTTCAAGAAGTCTGCAACTGTCTGTAGCGCTTTTTAACTTTTTGGCCCTCTTGGCCATCTCTTCCTTGCTTCGGCAATGAGCAGCCTGTTCGGCTCTCAGCTCTTCAAGGGCTTTCCTGGTGGCCGCATCACTTTCGCTGGCTTGTTCTTTAGCTCGGGCAAGTTCTGCCCTAAGACTCTCCACGGCGGCCGCACCATCTGCGTCAAGCACACACATCGTAAGACACAGGCATAAAACTGTTCTTACCTGATGCCGCCCGAGGAATTACATACCTTGAGCCTCATCAAGCCGCTTATTGACAAGCGTGATGTCGGCATCTGCCACGTCCAGTTGCCGCTTTAGTTCGGCAAAATCGTCAGTTCGGCTCGATTCCGGACACCCTGCCGCCTACATTCAAAGGCGACATCTTAGACCTGGGATTATGATCCTCCGCGTGCCTTCATTTCTTGACGATGCGCAGAGTCTCAGGGGCTACTATCTCTACAGGGCGTATCTTATTCATGCGCAACTGACAAAAGTATACATTATCTAATGTACCTCGAAACCCGTCAATAAACTTTTGACGGCCTCATATAATCCGCTCTCTACGGATGAAATCCTTTCAATCACCGTGCCCATCAATGCGCGGTGCTCCTCTGAGATAGAAGCTTGCCCCAGCAGAATCTTTAGCTCCTCCAGCCGAGCACCAGACGGTGCCGGGCTCGTCCCATGACCTCTTTCGAAGGCCGGACGCGGAGAACCTCGGGGGGCCGCATAGCCACCTTCCGCCCCTGCTGGATTTGGAGAAACCCTCCACGGCGACACCTCAGGGTCGCCCGCCTCGCTAGGCGGCACGGCAGGGGGAGGCGTCCCGCTCTCCATCATCTCCGGAATGAGATCCCCTGAAGACGAGCTCTGCTGAGAAGGGCTGAGGTCCGAGCTACAAGGTAAAGGTTTGGTTAATCTTCTCAGATATAAATCAAGGATTCCCCTCATCCCTCAAAAGGAAAATCTTTTCTCCACTTACGGCTCGCTGGAGGGCTGATCCCCTTGAGGGCATAGTCCGGCCGAGGAACTCCCCGGCGTCGGACCCTCTGACGAGGATTTTCTCCCCCGCTTCGAGGCCATGGTTTCCGGGTCGTCAGAGGCGGCTCTCTTCTTCCTCTTAGGAGAGGAATTGTTGGTTCCTCCCTTCGGAGCAGCCTCCTTCGAGGAGGCCATAGCTTCCTTGTCCTCCCCCTCCAAAGGCATTATCTCCAGCATCCTGACCAGCACGAGATCCGGCCTGGTTTCAGGAAGGGGAGCCGGACACCTGATCATCTTTGCCTTTGCTATCCACTCCTGTTTAAAAGGACGGCTCTTTTAGGGGCAAGTTTATGACAATTATACGGATAGAAGGTCCGAGCACAAGGTTGCTTACTTGAGTATCCGGGCGATTGCAGCTTAGGTCTGCATCCTCGGTTAAATCCGGACACATCTCTTGTGATCCGAAGAACAGTTTATACATCTCCGCGGGCGTTGCGCCCATAAAGTTCTGGAGAGCTCGCGGTCCCTCTGGATTAAACTCCCACAGGCGAAGGGGGCGACGTTTGTCGGGCAATATTCGGCGAATCAGCATGACCTGTGTCACCTTGACCAAGCTGAGGTCTCCTTCCAAGAGATCCTTAATTCGGCCCTGTAACAAGGGCACGTCTTTGGGAAAACCCCGATCTAACCCTCTGTTAACCCATGACGCTAGCCGTGGTGGGGGACCCGAGCGAAAGGCAGGAAGTGCCACCCACTTGGTGCTCCGGGGAGCGGTGATATAAAACCACTCTCGTTGCCACAAGCCTAGCTCCTATTGAAAAGAGCCCTCGGGCCATGGAGCATCAGCATTTTTGCTTATAAAAGCGCCTCCGCACTCTGCGTGCCGTCCCTTGATCATCTTCGGCTCCACTTTGAAAGTCTTGAGCCACAATCCGAAGTGAGGGGTAACATGGAGGAACGCTTCGCATACAATGATAAACGAGGAGATATGGAGGATGGACTCCGGAGCTAAGTCGTGGAATTCCAGCCCGTAATAAAACAGCAGTCCCCTCACAAAGGGATCCATCGGGGAACCTAACCCTCAAAGGAAGTGAGACACGAACACTACGCTCTCACCGGGCCGGGGACTGGGGATAGCTTGCCTTTGAGCAGGCAACCTGTGCGAAATTTTGGCGGTCAAGAACTTAGCCTCTCTCAACTTTAGCACATCCTCCTCCATAACGGAGGAGGGCATCCATCGGCCTTGAAGGTCGGAACCGGACATTGTCGAAGGTCTGAGGTGCCCGGAATCTGGAGCCTAGGGTGTTGGAACTCGAGGCGACGGGCGAACTTGTTTTGGGATTGGAGAAAAGGAGTAAGGCCCTGGTCTCTTTATAAGAGGTTAAATACCAGGAGCCCTCCCCGTAACCGTTTGGGACTCGCCTTTAATCGAGAAAACATGCTAATGGGCATGATTGGGTTACCCACGTCCGTATTGATGAGAATCCCGTAAAAGGGGGGCACACGATCTCTGCTTTGACAAGACACGCCAAGGAAACTGCCTCGCAAAACACGTTGAGGTGGAAAAGTGAAAACGATTCGAGTAAAGGATTTGGCTGTAGTGTGATGACGCACTGCGGAATACGTCAGCAGATTTGATTTGTGTTAATATCATTCTCTCTATGGCAATGTGTGGAGGCTTATTTTGCAGAGCCGGACACTACTCTTGGTGTTTACAATCTTCTATGAAGGACTTGGAGGAGGAACCCGCCTTGCAATGCCGAAGACAATTTGCGTGCCGGACTCGTCGTCATTGAAGCCTGGTTTAGGGGCTACTGAGGGCGTCCTGGATTAGGGGGTGTTCGGGTAGCCGGACTATACCTTCAGCCGGACTCCTGGACTATGAAGATACAAGATTGAAGACTTCGTCCCGTGTCCGGATGGGACTTTCCTTGGCGTGGAAGGCAAGCTTGGCGATGCGGATATTCAAGATCTCCTACCATTGTAACCGACTCTATGTAACCCCAACCCTATCCGGTGTCTATATAAACCGGAGGGTTGTAGTCCGTAGGCAATCAACTCCATACACAACAATCATACCATAGGCTAGCTTCTAGGGTTTATCCTCCTTGATCTCGTGATAGATCTGCTCTTGTACTACCCATATCATCAATATTAATCAAGCAGGACGTAGGGTTTTACCTCCATCGAGAGGGCCCGAACCTGGGTAAAACATTGTGTTCCCTGCCTCCTGTTACCATCCGGCCTAGACGCACAGTTCGGGACCCACTACCCGAGATTCGCCGGTTTTGACACCGACAACATAGTTGAGCATGATCTCCCCTTGCCTAATGTGATCCCGGATGAAGTGATACCTAATCTCAATATGCTTTGTCTTGAAGTGTTGCACCGAGTTGAGGGAAATCTTGATGGCACTTTCATTGTCACACCAAAGAGGCACGTTGTCACAAGTGACATCATAATCCTTTAAAGTTTGCCTCATCCATATAAAAGTTGTGCACAACAACTACCGACAGCCACATACTCCGCTTCCTTGGACGAGAGAGAAACACAACTTTGCTTCTTGGAAGACCAACTTACCAAAGAGCAACCAAGAAACTGGGACCCTCCGTAAGTGGACTTCCTATCCACTTTGTCTCCCGCCCAATCCGAGTCCGAATAACCTACAAGCTTGAAATTTGCTCCTCTTGGATACCATAAGCCAAAGTTTGGGGTATGAGCCAAATATCGAAAGATTCATTTAACCGCCACATAGTGACTTTCCTTAGGTGCGGCTTGAAACCGTGCACAAATTCCCACACTCAACATGATATCCGGTCTAGATGCACAAAGGCAAAGCAAGGAGCCAATCATGGAGCGATATACCTTTTGATCCACCACTTTACCATTGGGATAAATGTCAAGGTGGAACTTGGTGGGCATGGGAGTGGACGCCGGCTTGACATCACTTAGCTTGAATCTCTTAAGCATGTCTTGAGTGTATTTGGCTTGGTTTATGAAAGTTCCTTCTCTCCTTTGCTTCACTTCGAACCCGAGAAAGAACTTCAACTCTCCCATGGAAGACATCTCAAACTTTGAGGTCATGAGAGCGGCATCCTCATTGAAAGCTTTGTTAGGGGAACCAAAGATAAAATCATCAGCATATAATTGGCACACAAACAAATCCCCTTTTACCTTCTTAGTAAAAAGAGTGGGGTCGATTAGCCCAACTTCAAAACCACGGTCTTGTAACAACTCGGTAAGGTGGTCATACCACGCACGTGGGGCTTGTTTAAGGCCATAGAGTGCCTTATCGAGTTGATACACATGATCGGGAAAGTAGGGATCCTCGAACCCGGGGGGTTGCTTGACATAAACCAATTCATTAATAGGACCATTAAGAAAAGCACTCTTCACATCCATTTGTTGTAACTTCAAGTTATGATGAGAAGCATATGCAATCAACATGCGAATGGATTCAAGACGAGCAACGGGAGCAAAGGTTTCACCATAGTCTATACCCTCGACTTGGGAGTAGCCTTGTGCTACTAAACGAGCCTTGTTGCGAATGATAATCCCATGAGCATCTTGCTTGTTCTTAAATTTGCACTTGGTTCCAATGACAGTGTGGTTCATCGTCGGTCTTGGCACCAATCTCCACACTTTGTTGCGCTCGAAGTTGTTGAGTTCTTCATGCATGGCGTTGAGCCAATCCGGATCTTCGAGCGCCTCATAGACCTTGTGGGGTTTGATACAAGAGACAAACACGTGATGTTCACAATAGTTTGCTAATTGTCTACGAGTGCTTACCCCCTTTCTTAAGCTTCCAAGCACATTTTTCATGAGATGATCCTTGGTGGAGAGCTTGGAAGCAACCTTGGCAGCACGACGCTCCAATTCCTCCTCGGGGGTGAGACGAGGAGTGGTCACTTGATCATCTTGAGCATCGTCTTGAGCTTGTTCTTGATCTCGTGGGACTTGATCTTGAACTTGCTCGGAGGAGGGAGCTTGACCTTGGGCATCACTTGATGTTACAACACCATCTTGAGATTGATCTTGCCCTTGGTCTTGTTCTTGAGGTTGAGGGCCCTCACTTTGTTCTTCGGAAGCATGTACGTCTTCGGTTGGTGAAGGTTCCACTTGAGTAGAACATTGTCCTTCTCCTTCGGCCACAAGGGGTTCCTCAATGGGTAGGATATGACCAATACCCATTCTTCTTATGGCTTGGGGAGGAATTCCATCACCTACATCACAAGTACCACTTTGCTCCACTTGGGAGCCGTTATTCTCATCAAACTCCACGTTACACGTTTCCTCAATAAGTCACGTGGACTTATTGAGAACACGGTAAGCATGAGAGTTTGTAGCATAACCAACAAATATGCCCTCATACACTCTAGCCTTAAATTTAGACAAACGAACACGTTTCTTGAGAATGAAGCACTTACACCCGAACACTCGGAAGTACTTGAGGTTGGGCTTGTTACCGGTGAGTATCTCATATGGAGTCTTGTTCAAGCCCTTGCGAAGGTAGAGCCAATTAGATGCATGGCACGCGGTGTTGATGGCTTCGGCCCAAAAGTTGTAGGGAGACTTTAACTCCGCCATCATGGTCCTTGCCGCATCCATCAGCATCCGGTTCTTCCTCTCCGCTACACCATTTTGTTGAGGGGTATAAGGTGCGGAATATTGATGCTTGATTCCCTCATCACTCAAAAACTTATCCAAGGTGTAGTTCTTGAACTCGAAGCCGTTGTCACTACTTATTGTCAAAATCTCTGCATTGTGTTGTCATTGAGCTTCATTTGTAAAGTCGATGACGGTTTGTTGGGTCTCGCTCTTCCTCTTGAAGAAATATACCCAAGTGTATCTTGAATAGTCATCCACGATCACCAAGCAATACTTTCTACCCCCAAGAATATCAAAGGATGGAGCTCCAAAGAGATCCAAGTGAAGGATCTCCAAAGGCCTCTTCGAGTAGATGATAGTCGTGGGAGGGTGAGCCTTCTCATGTAGCTTTCCTTCGATGCAAGCACTGCAAGCACGATCTTTGGCAAAACTAACATTTGTTAGTCCACGGACATGGTCCCCCTTGAGAAGACTTTGCAAAGATCTCATATTGACGTGGGCTAAACGGTGATGCCAAAGCCATCCCACGTCAACTTTTGCCATTAGGCATGTCGCGGTCTTAGCGGGTCGCTTCGAAAAGTTAATCACATAGAGACCATTCTCGACATGCCCAACAAAGGCTACTTTAAGAGTCTTGCTCCACAAGAGGGCCACGGAATCAATATCAAAGAAAGTGGCAAAGCCCATGACCTTGTCGATCGTAAGATCATGAGAAATGACAACTTTGTCGAGTCCCAATACCTTAGAAGACGAGGCATCACCCCACTCAACATTGGTGGGCATGGATGGAATCTTTTGCACGTCCACCACCAAGTCCTTGCTTCCGGTCATATGATTAGTAGCTCCACTATCGAGTAACCATGACCCCCACCGGAAGCAAACACCTACAAGAGATCAATGCTTGGTTTTAGGTACCCATTTTGTAATGCGTACTTTTATGTTAGTAACAAGGGTCTTAGGAACCCAAATAGACCATTCAATGTACTCATAAGGAGAACCAACAAATTTGGCATAAACATGCCCATCTCTAGCGCGGCACAACACATAAGAAGGGTTAAAGTCGTTGACCTTGTTGGGAAGGGGAGCATTTCCCTTCTTGGCATCACTACCCTTCATGGAGTTTTTCTCCCTCTCCTTAGTAGCACCCTCACCCTCCCTCACAGAGGTTTGCTTGAGAGGAGGAGGTCGTTTGGCCTTGTCATTCTTCTTCTCGTTCTTAGACTTGGACACGTACCCAATCCCTTCCTTGGCCACAACTCCGTTTTGGTTGGTCAAGAGGTCGTTGAGGCTCTTCTCGCCTTGTATGCAAGACACAAGACCTTTCTCAAGTTGCACCTTTAGCTTAGCGTTCTCCTCAACAAGATGCACATGCTCACAACACGGGTTAGTAGCATTTGCTTTATCAATTAACATCATACGAGGAAAGGTGGCTTTCTCCTTGGTTAGCTTTACTTGGAGTTGATCATGAGACTCTTTGAGGCTAGCATGAGCACCCTTCAAGACCTTGTGAGCCTTGTCAAGTAGATCAAACTTCTCTTTGAGTCTAGCAAGATCAGCCCCAAGTTTGGCCTTCTCGGAGTTTAGCACACGAGAAACCACGAGAGCATGATCAAAGTCTTTCTTTAACTTAGCATGATCATCGTTGTGTGACTCCTCAAGAGCCAAACGAAGACCACGCTCTTCCTCAAGAGCATTGGAAAGATCCGAAATCTCATCGGCATAGTCACGACTATGCCCCTCCATCTTGGAGATGGTATCTTCATGAGACTCGATCACGTCATTGGCTTCACCAAGTTGTTCCAAGAGAGCAACAAAATGCTTCTTGGATTTACCCTTGAGTTTACCCATAAAGGACTCAAACTCATTTTCCTCCACATTAGATCCCTCACATTCATCAATGCAATCCGTCAAGGAAGGATTATTAATGATGGTAGTTTTGATGTTGGGAGTTATCTTGTTGGTGGCTTTAGCCATGAGGCACTTGGCGGTGATGTTCTCATTGGGTGAATCGAAGAGAGATAGTCGTGGAGTTTTTGCAATGGCAACGGAGGCCATGGCAACTGACTCACCATCTCCATCATCATCATCATCATCATCCTCATGGTACTCTTCTTGAACCACCAATGCCTTGTGAGGGGTTTTCTTGATGAAGTTGCTCTTGTTGGGGAAAGACTTGGCTTTGTCCTTTCGAATGAGCTTGCCACCATTGTCTTTCCTCTTCTCATATGGGCACTCCGCAACAAAATGACTCACATTGCCACAATTGTAGCAAGTCCTTACACGTTGCTTGCTCTTCGTGCCACTTGAGTTGTTCTTGTTGAAGTTTGGCCGTGAGTTTTTCTTACTCCAAAATTGCGTTGAAGCAAGTGCCATGTGTTCATGATAGGCATACTTTGTATCTTCGGGGTTGCTTTCCTCTTCTTCCTCTTCTTCTTCTTCAACGCAAACCTTGGCCTTCAATGCAAGGTTGGGCTTCTTTGCCCTTTGAGAACGAAGCACCACATTGTCGGCGGTCTTGTCCAAGATGTTCATAGCCACAAACTCATCCAACACTTCACTTGAGGTCAAAGTGTGGAAGTCCGGCCTTTGACGAATGACGGAGGACATGGCCTTGTGGTAAGGCATCATTGCCTTGAGGAATTTGCGCTTGATCCAATTGTCATCCGTGTCCTTGCTCCTGTGATCTCGGAGTGAAACCGTGAGTTTGGTTACTCTCCGATAAAGCTCGCGAGGTTCTTCATCTTCTTTCGTTGCAAACTCATCGGCTTCATCTTGCACTACTTCATAGTTGGAGCGTTGAATGCTTGCGCTTCCCCGGTAGAGAGAGACAACACAAAGTCATGCATCTTTGGCCAAGGCGAAGGGCCGAAGGTGAGGTAGATCTTCGGGTGGAATTGCATCTTGAATGATAAAGATAGCATTCTCATTGAATTGATTATCCATGGCTTCTCGAGGAGTGAAGTTGCTTGGATCATGCGGATGAAAACCTTCTTCAATGATTCTCCAAAGATTAGTGTTCACATGATTTAAATGACGCTTAAAGCGATAAACCCAAGAATCAAAGTCCTCATTTGTCACAATCTTAGGGGGAGGACCGGCATGATTCAAATGAGTGGAAGGAACCGGTCCACCATAAACAAGTGGTGGTTCCACATGAGCAAAGATGCCGGTGCCATTTTTACCACTAGAAGAAGGAGCCTTTTCACTACTAGCTTCCCCCTTGTCGGAGATAGCATCCGTCACCTTGTCAGTGGGATCACCCACTTTCAACGGTGCGGTGGACAGTTTAAGCCCTTCAATGAATTTAGTAAACATGCTTTCAACCTCGGTCGTCATGGAGGTTTTCAATGTCTCCAAGTCCACATTGAACTCCTCATGAAAGACCGAGGTTCCCCCATCGCCCGTAGACGAGATCGGATTCACACCAGAGTGTTCCTCCACACCGTCTACGGTATCAACCATACTCTTCGGACGGTAAAGTCCTTAGTAAAGAGACGAGGCTCTGATACCAATTGAAAGGATCGATATGGTTGACTAGAAGGGGGGTGAATAGGCAACTAACAATTTTTGACTTTTCTTTACCAAATTAAACTTTGCATCAAAGTAGGTTGTCCAGATATGGAACTAGGTGAGCAACCTATATGATGCAACAACAAAGAACAAACACGCAAGCAAGAGAAGTAACACTAATGAGCTTGCACACGTAAAGGTAAGAGATAACCAAGAGTGGATCCGGTGAAGATGAGGATGTGTTACCGAAGTTCCTTCCTTTTGAGGGGAAGTACGTCTCCGTTAGAGCGGTGTGGAGGCACAATGCTCCCCAAGAAGCCACTAGGGCCACCGTATTCTCCTCACGCTCTCACACAATGCGAGATGCCGTGATTCCACTATTGGTGCCCTTGGAGGCGGTAACCGGACCTCTACAAACAAGGTTGGGGCAATCTCCACAACTTAATCGGAGGCTCCCAACAATACCATGAAGCTTCACCACAATAGACTATGGCTCCGTGGTGACCTCAACCGTCTAGGGTGCTCAAACACCCAAGAGTAACAAGATCCGCTAGGGATAGGTGGGGGAATCAAAAATCTCTTGGTGGAAGTGTAGATCGGGGCCTTCTCAACCACTCCCGAGCAAATCAACAAGTTTGATTGGCTAGAGAGATAGATCTGGCAAAAATGGAGCTTGGAGCATTAATGGAGCTTGAGGGGGAAGAGGTAGGTCAACGGGGAAGAAGGGGACCCCCTTTTATAGTGGGGGCAACAATCCAACCGTTCCCCCACTAAACAGCCCCGCAAAGGGCGGTACTACCGCAGAGGGCAGCTGTACTACCGCTAGACCCAGCGGTACTACCGCTTCCTCCTGCGATACTACCTCCCAGCAGAGAGGGCAAGCAGACAGAGAAGAGACTGGCCCAGCGCGGTACTGCCGGACAGGCCTAGAGCAGTACGGCCGCGGTGGCAGGGCGGTACTACCGCTCTCGAGCGGTACTACTGCTCCTACAACCGCTATAGGTACCGCTCAACCCGACACGAGAAATGCCCCCCTCGAGTCGAGGTGGTAGTGGCCCGGTACCGCAGCGGTACTGCCGCTGAGGACACCCAAGCGGTACTACCGGTGGGCACCGCGGTACTACCGCTGGGACTAAAGATAGCTCAAACAGCAAGGAAAGAGACCTCCGACGACGCGGGAAGGCCTAGAGGGGGAGAAACGAAGGTGTACGTGATGATTCCACCCTAGCCAAACCAAAGCGGACCCCCTCTTGATAGTACGGTGACTCCTAAGAAACTAGTCCACCAACAAGAAAACCAAAGAGCTACACCGTCTTGAAAAACACTTCCGAGGGGAGAGAAATCGTCTCGAGCCAAAGGATGAATCTCTGAAACGCTCAACGCACAAGGTTAGTCCACAAATGTGTTGTCATCAGTCACCAAAACTACATCGAGAGAGATATGCCTTAACACATAGGGGCATTTAGGCCCATCCTAAAATTGGTGAGGAAATGCATAATTCAGTTAACTGAAGAAAATACAGTAACACTGAATCAAAATGCAGTTAACTGGACAAAACTAAGTAAAACTGAATCAAAATTCAGTTAACTCACTGAATCAAATTTCAGTTAACTCACAGCATGTCTATTTGCACACAGCCATTCGAGCATTCCTGAGCTACTTAACAACTACATATTTGGACAACTAAAATAAACTAAATGGCACAGAACTATGAACATGGCACAGGATGGCACAACAGAGCAAGTTCAATATCAAATGGACCAAGCATTTACAACCATGAACTAGTACTACAGCACTACCGTACCATCTCAATCTACAACTAGCAACATGTACTAACCTTTTGTGCACAACCCATGAATCTTCTTCCACTGTCAATAGAATGCAACAAGCTTCTCACACACTGCTTGGTGCTCACACCTATCAGGTAGATCTGCAGCAAGGCCTGCCCAATCGGTGCTCTCAATGGTGCGAGGACCCTAAAACAAAATCTGGTAAGAAATCACATTTTTTCCGTAACCCTAGATGCCCAGATGAAGGTGGACAGGATCTCACCCGACTGGTGACTTCGTCGCCACTTGACGCGTACGAGCTGGATCCGGAATCACTCCATGAAACCATGGCCGCTAGCTTGCTTGGCGGCTGCGGCGGGCTGGACGGCAGCGACGAGCTGCGGCGTCGAGCAGAGGAGCAGAGCAATAAACAGAGAGGGGAGTGAGCTGCGGGTTGTCTGGATCGGGGAGGCCAGACCGTGGTCTCCTTTAATTAATTCAGATGAAATGGTGGTAGTGCGGGTTGATTCGGAGCAACGCCAGGGGGCTCTTTGCAAAATGCGACGCGCTGACCGGGTGCGCACCCATGCGTCCACATGGCAGGCTCTGATTCGCCAGGACTGGATTTGCACATCTTGAGCAAGTTCAGGGACTGTGTAGGGTCACTTTTCAAGTTGTAGGACTAAACTATCACATTGAGAGTAAATTCTAGGACTCTTGGTGCTTTTAACTCTTTCTTTCTCAATCCCACTCCTCCCCTGTTTTGGTGTCCAGCAGAGAAAACGCGGAGATGACGAGCCCATAGTTTTTGCTTATAGAGGAGAGCCCCAGATTAGGAATGCGTGCATGAATCGGGTATGGCACTGGAGAGCAGCGTTGCAGCGCCCGAGCACCAGTGCTCTCTATATTTGACTTTTTCAAATTCGTATTTTTGAAGTTTCAAAAAAATGTGAAATTATTTCCCGGGATGCATATACACATTCCGAATACCCGTTGCAAGTTTCAGTACAAATCTCGTTTTGTTTTGGACTATAGAAAAAAAACAAATTTCTGATGGTATATAGGAGAAAAAAGATGCCATTTCTGTCAGAAATTTCTCTTTTTTGTATTTCCCAAAATACAAAGTATTTCTTCTCTAGATTTCTACCAGTCTTTAGGAATATGTGTACGTATTCACATATTTATTTTCAGATTTTTTTAAGCATCGAAAATGTGTTTTTCAAAAAATTCAAATATCAAGAGCAGTGGAGCTCGGCCTCTACAGCCACTTTTCAAACAAACAGGGACGCGCAGGCGCAGCCGAGGCGCGCGGTACAACGCCACTGCTCCTGCACGAGCACGACCCACCCACCCGGCCAGCTCCAAGCTGACACCTCCCGTCCTTATCCACGCTGTGAAAAAACAGGGCGAAACGTGTGGAACGTTAATCTAAAAAAACGTGTGGAAGAGGAGGGCTCCAGCTGGGACGTACGGCGCCCGGGCCGCCGAAATATCTGCCTGGACCAGGGTGAGGACCAATGAGCCCAAAGTGGTTAAATTTCGTGAGGTTAAGGATACCGTGAACGGCAATGGTTGCTATGTGGCGGCTTGCATGGCCGACAACGCGATGGGATCAGAATGGTCCCGCGCCCGTCCTTGGCTGCATCCTTGATGCCAATGCGATGGTGACTGGCTGTGAAAGCAGGAGAATTTTGCTAGTGCGACCAATATTAACGGCTCTACCCTAATCATCAGACGAACCATAGGTCTCTTTCCTTTGAATTGAGATTCCAAGACGCATAAATAGAAAAAACTATATCATAGGAAAAGCAAATGCTATTATATTTTGGACTGATTGGTTATATCATGGAAAAGCAAAGAATATTTTCCTAAAAGTTCTTTCTGAGTGGATGAGAAACTACCTAGGAAATATAGTGTAAAAAATCTTTAGGAAAAAAACCACATACAATTATCGACAAATCAAACAACACATGTAGTAGGAGTAGTACATTTGCCAACGCGCGTGTTAAGAAATCACTTGAATGCCCATTTTACCCCTTGACTAGTGCATGTAAGGGTTGTTTGTTTAGCGTCCTCGCCTGACCTCAAGCCTGCTTGTACATTGCATGGAGGGTGTTTGGTTCGAGTCCTGAGCAGCAGAAGGTAGCCTGTTATGGTAACCTTAAAGTCTTGCTTAGCCTGCCCACCACCCGTACACCTTGATTAGCCTGGTCCAGGCGCTAGGAATCGACCGCTTGGACATGATTAGCCGCAAACACTAGTTTAATTTGCAGGTTTCCCCTGGGCCAGCTCTCAAATGAAGTCTGTTATGATTTCTACAGGTCGGGTATCCAACCAAACTGCCTATGCCTTGTCAGGCATAAAACTTGTAGTTCTCGGGTTTTCCTCAGGCATGGCAAGGTGTGAACCAAACATGCTCTTAGACATTATTTCCCTTAATGTGTTGCCCATTGAGCTATTGAAGCCATAAACAATAGTAACTTATGTTGTATCAAAGTCAAGCGCGAATTCCGAGTCAGTCAATTCTATATGGACAACCGAATTGAACAGTTCTGGGTTTAGTCGTTTCTCCAGCAAAAAATACAAGAAGCTCAACAAAGCGGGTTGGACCCGTTAACCCAGTTACATGCTCGCACCGAAACACACCCGGTCCCCGGCGCCGCACAGATCCCTAGGGCTACTTTTTCCCTTCCATTCTTTTTCTTTCTTTCGCACCAACTCTCTCCCCGCGACGACGGGACCGTCGTGGGTGACCAACGGAGCTCGGATCTGAAAGGACAGAGAGGAGAGAGAAATTACAAAGGAAACAAGAGGAAGAAGCGACATACCAACCCACAAGCTCTCTCATACGGGTAAACAATTCACCTCTCCTCCTTGAGTATTTCTCGTCAATTCTTCCTCCCTTTATATATTGGTCTTCTCCATATTTGTTCAAATGCATAGATCACACAGAAACAAATTAGAAATCTGTCACAACTAATATTCACACATAGGAGTACTACAAAATTATGCAACCCTAATACAGTTTCTACAGAAAAAACTCAAATCTTAGAAACAAAACCGGTTGATAGTCAGAAATTTAGGGGTATAATATTACTAGAAGATAGGTGCTTCACCCCCCCCCCCATCAAAATATGGTGCTCCCTTCAAGATTTTTCAATTTGTAGTTGCTCTCTGTGTAGGAGATATGCCCTAGAGGCAATAATAAATGATATTATTTATCTCCAAGTTCATAATTATGTTTATGTTCCATGCTATAACTGCAATGATTCTCGAGTCTGCAATATCCACGAGGCTCGGAGGGAAACTCATGTGCACGTGTGGTATACTAAATGGTAAAATGTATTCCTAGTCTTGCCTCTAAGACTGGCTCATGTATTGCATGATGATCCCGTTTTCTTGATCATGGGCATGTCTATTCTGGCAATTTTGAGGGCACGAAGTTGGTAGAACACTTGTGTTGAATCGACCTAAATTGATGTTATGCTATGAGATTCTTTTCATCACAAGTTTATGGTTAATATCACAGAGATAGTTAATGTTTGCACAATTCCTTAGACCATGAGAGTATCGAGTTCCTTCGTGCTTGCTTCGTGAACTTTGAGGTTTGTTAAACGTCATCCATAACTGGGTGGCTATTACGGCGGCTTACGGGTTCACGCAAAAGTATGGCAAGTAACAAGATAGCTCAAGATTGGGTTTTGCTCCTCCAACGTTGGAGAGATGTTCTCGGGCCCTCTCGGTGTTACGGTATCCATAATCGTCTGGCCAGACACCTTGTGATTTGATCACTGGGATGCCGGAACACGGAAACGAGAAAAGAAAACAAAACCGGTAACGAGGAAACTTGCATGGTGGACAAATTGTTCGTCCACGGGGATGCAATAAATCTCACCTTGGGTGTTTGTGACATATCGCGAAGCAACAGGAATAGCACACGGCAATTGGAGATTCACTCGAATATTCACTCGTGTGGGTATAGGGTTCAATATGGGTGTCCACGGCTCCGATGTTGATCATTGATCAGAAAGGGTTCCGGTCATGGCTATACTTCACCGAACATATAGGGTCACATGCTTAAGGGTCATCTATCTGCTGAATACTAGACAGAGAGTCTGAGAGAAATTCGCCGAAAAAGTTTCAGAGACAAATGGAAGAGTTCCAGAGAGAGAATAGCGAAATAGTTTCGTAAAACCGAAAAATTGTTTCGGGGTATTTCATTAAGTCAAATTGGTTCCGGGACATGCCTGATAATTCTTGGAGGGTGCCAGAATTATTCTGGAAACTTCTGGAAATTTTCGGGGATGAAAACCGGAAATGTTCCGAAGCTGCCGGGACCGCTTCAGATGCTTTTCGTAGATGAAAATCACTAAACCAGAATTGTTCCGAAACTCATTAAAAATTATTTTAGTGGGTTCTGGAAATGTTCTAAGCCCACATAAATATTTTTAGTTTGAACGGATGCTGAAAAATGTCGTCGTGAATAGTGAAAAGCACTGATTGGTTGCTTTTTGGGAAAATATCTAAAGGGGATCTTTCCAAAAGATCTAGGGATGACATGGAAGGGTGGGAACCTCTTTTTTGGGGGCCCCACAAGGGGTGGGACGTTCATGGGTGCAGCTCATCCATGGGGCCCCACTTGTCCCTTGTTTTCACTCTTTAGGTCCTTGGGAAGGACTCCATTTCATGTGGGTTTTGGGCTTTCTTGTAAAACCACCCTACCCCTTGGGTTTCCTATAAATAGAGGAGGTGAGGGCTGCCATCTCTTCACTCTTTACTCTAATACAAATGCCATGCATGATTTGACTCTCTCTCCCTCCCAGC